>NW_027125283.1:0-182000 GCF_033026475.1 Channa argus
CCAAAAAAGCACAGCTCTCTCAGGGCCTCCTGGGAGCTGTTGTTAAACTTAAATACTGCAATTAGGAAATCGTCTTTACCGCGACAAAAGTCTATCAGTGTGCAAAAACCTTTCTCCACACAGCTGTCTAAGGGTCCCTTGGGGGCTGTGTTTAATGTTAATTTCAACACAAGCTAATGTAGTTGATTCAAAAACAGCACAGCTGTCTCAGGGCCTCCTCGGGGCTGTTGTTAAACTTAACAACTGCAATTAGGAAATTATCTGTACCGCGATAAAAATCGACCAGTCTGCAAAAATCTTTCTCCACACAGCTGTCTCAGGGCCTCCTGGGGGCTGTGTTTAATGTTAATTTCAACACAAGCTAATGTAGTTTTCTCCAAAAAAGGACAGCTGTCTCAGGGCCTCCTGGGGGCTGTGTTTAATGTTAATTATAACACAAGATAATGTAGTTGACTCCAAAACAGCACAGCTGTTTTTGACTCCATAACGGCACAGCTGTCTCAGGGCCTCCTGGGGGCTGTGTTTAATGTTAATTTCAACATAAGCTAATGTAGTTGACTCCAAAACAGCACAGTTGTCTCAGGGCCTCCTGGGGACTGTTGGTAAACTTAACAACTGCAATTAGGAAATTGTCTTTACCGCGACAAAAGTCGACCAGTCTGAAAAAATCTTTCTCCACACAGCCTTCTCAGGGCCTTTTGGGGGCTGTGATCAATGTTAATTTTAACACAAGCTAATGTAGTTGACTCCAAAACAGCACAGCTGTCTCAGGGCGTACTGGGGGCTGTGTTTAATGTTATTTTCAACACAAGCTGATGTAATTGACTCCAAAACAGCACAGGTGTCTCAGGGCCTCCTGGGGGCTGTGTTTAATGTTATTTTCAACACAAGCTAATGTAGTTGACTCCAAAAAAGCACAGCTGTCCAGGGCCTCCTGGGGGCTGTGTTTAATGTTAATTTCAACACAAGCTAATAAAATTGTCTCCAAAAAAGCACAGCTCTCTCAGGGCCTCCTGGGAGTTGTTGTTAAAACTTAAATACTGCAATTAGGAAATCGTCTTTACCGCGACAAAAGTCTATCAGTGTGCAAAAACCTTTCTCCACACAGCTGTCTCAGGGTCCCCTGGGGGCTGTGTTTAATGTTAATTTCAACACAAGCTATTGTAGTTGACTCCAAAACAGCACAGCTGTCTCAGGGCCTCCTCGGGGCTGTTGTTAAACTTAAGAACTGCAATTAGGAAATTATCTGTACCGCGATAAAAATCGACCAGTCTGCAAAAATCTTTCTCCACACAGCTGTCTCAGGGCCTCCTGGGGGCTGTGTTTAATGTTAATTTTAACATAAGCTAATGTAGTTTTTTCCAAAAAAGGACAGCTGTCTCAGGGCCTCCTGGGGGCTGTGTTTAATGTTAATTATAACACAAGATAATGTAGTTGACTCCAAAACAGCACAGCTGTTTTTGACTCCATAACAGCACAGCTGTCTCAGGGCCTCCTGGGGGCTGTGTTTAATTTTAATTACAACACAAGCTAATGTAGTTGACTCCAAAACAGCACAGTTGTCTTATGGCCTCCTGGGGACTGTTGTTAAATTTAACCACTGCAATTAGGAAATCGTCTTTCCTGCGACAAAAGTCTATCAGTCCGCAAAAGTCTTTCTCCACACAGCTGTCTCAGGGCCTCCTGGGGGCTGTTTTTAATGTTAAATTCAACATAAGCTAATGTAGTTGACTCCAAAACAGCATAGCTGTCTCAGGGCCTCCTGGGGACTGTTGTTAAATTTAACCACTGCAATTAGGAAATCGTCTTTCCTGCGACAAAAGTCTATCACTCTTCAAAAGTCTTTCTCCACACAGCTGTCTCAGGGCCTCCTGGGGGTTGTGTTTAATGTTAATTTCAACACAAGCTAATGTAGTTGACTTCAAAACAGCACAGTTGTCTCAGGGCCTCCTGGGGGCTGTGTTTAATGTTAATTACATCACAAGCTAATGTAGTTGACTCCAAAACTGAACAGCTGTCTCAAGGCCTCCTGGGGGCTGTGTTTAATGTTAATTACAACACAAGCTAATGTAGTTGACTCCAAAACAGCACAAATGTTTTTGACTTCATAACGGCACAGCTGTCTCAGGGCCTCCTGGGGGCTGTGTTTAATTTTAATTACAACACAAGCTAATGTAGTTGACTCCAAAACAGCACAGTTGTCTCAGGGCCTCCTGGGGACTGTTGTTAAACTTAACCACTGCAATTAGGAAATCGTCTTTCCTGCGACAAAAGTCTATCACTCTGCAAAAGTCTTTCTCCACACAGCTGTCTCAGGGCCTCCTGGGGGCTGTGTTTAATGTTAATTACAACAAAAGCTAATGTAGTTGACTCCAAAACAGCACAGTTGTATCAGGGCCTCCTGGGGCTGTGTTTAATGTTAAGTACAACACAAGCTAATGCAGTTGACTCCAAAACAGCACAGCTGTTTTTGACTCCAAAACAGCACAGTTGTCTCAGGGCCTCCTGGGGACTGTTGTTAAACTTAACCACTGCAATTAGGAAATAGTCTTTCCTGCGACAAAAGTCTATCAGTCTGCAAAAGTCTTTCTCCATACAGCTTTCTCAGGGCCTCCTGGGGGCTGTGTTTAATCTTAATTACAACACAAGCTAATGTAGTTGACTCCAAAACAGCACAGCTGTCTCAGGGCCTCCTGGGGGCTGTTATTAAACTTAACCTCTGCAATTAAGAAATAGTCTTTACCGCAACAAAAGTTTATCACTCTGCAAAAATCTTACTCCATACAGCTGTCTCAGGGCCTCCTGGGGGCTGTGATTAATGTTAATTACAACACAATTTAATGTAGTTGACTCCAAAACAGCACAGTTGTCTCAGGGCCTCCTGGGGGCTGTGTTTAATGTTAATTACAACACAAGCTAATGTAGTTGACTCCAAAACGGCACAGCTATCTCAGGGCCTCCTGGGGGCTTTTGTTAAACTTAACCACTGCAATTAGGAGATAGTCTTTACCGCGACAAAAGTTTATCAGTCTGCAAAAATCTTTCTCCATACAGCTGTCTCAGGGCCTCCTGGGGGCTGTTTTTAATGTTAATTACAACACAAGCTAATGTAGTTGACTCCAAAACAGCACAGCTGTTTTTGACTCCATAACGGCACAGCTGTCTCAGGGCGTCCTGGGGGCTGTGTTTAATTTTAATTACAACACAAGCTAATGTAGTTGACTCCAAAACAGCACAGCTGTCTCAGGGCGTCCGAGGGACTGTTGTTAAACTTAACCACTGCAATTAGGAAATCGTCTTTCCTGCGACAAAAGTCTATCACTCTTCAAAAGTCTTTCTCCACACAGCTGTCTCAGGGCCTCCTGGGGGTTGTGTTTAATGTTAATTTCAACACAAGCTAATGTAGTTGACTCCAACACAGCACAGCTGTCTCAGGGCCTCCTGGGGGCTGTGTTTAATGTTAATTACATCACAAGCTAATGTAGTTGACTCCAAAACTGCACAGCTGTCTCAGGGCGTCCTGGGGGCTGTGTTTAATGTTAATTACAACTCCAGACAACAGCACAAATGTTGGGTTTGCCTTCATATTTGACCCAGAACAACTCAGTTCAGCATGGAAATATCATTGCAACAGCTTTTATTTAGCAAGAAATAAAGAGTGTAAGTTTTTCAGGCCGAATGAGCAAATATGCTTGTTTCTGCCAATTGCAGCAAAATACTGAAAGGAAAATGGGTTTGCCTTGATATTTGACCCAGAACAACTCAGTTCAGCATTTAAATATCATTGCAACAGCTTTTATTTAGTCAGAAATCAAGATTCTAAGTTTTTATGCGCTTAAAAGCAATTTCAGGCCGAATGAGCTGATGTCTGCCAATTGTAGCAAAATACTGATGAAAAAGTGGGTTTGCCTTCATATTTGACCCAGAACAACTCAGTTCAGCATGGAAATATCATTGCAACATCTTTTATTTAGCCAGAAATAAGGAGTTTAAGTTTTTATGTGCTTAAACGCATTTTCAGGCCGAATGAGCTGATTTTTGCCAATTGTAGCAAAATACGGAAAGGAAAGTGGGTTTGCCTTCATATTTGACCCAGAACAACTCAGTTCAGCATTTAAATATCATTACAACAGCTTTTATTTAGCCAGAAATCAAGATTGTAAGTTTTTATGCGCTTAAAAGCATTTTCAGGCCGAATGAGCACATATGCTTGTTTCTGCCAATTGCAGCAAAATACTGAAAGGAAAGTGGGTTTGCCTTAATATTTGACCCAGAACAACTCAGGTCAGCATGGAAATATCATTGCAACAGCTTTTATTTAGCCAGAAATCAAGAGTACAAGTTTTTATGCGCTTAAAAGCATTTTTCGGCCGAATGAACAAATATGCTTGTTTCTGCCAATTGTTGCAAAATACTGAAGGGAAAGTGGGTTTGCCTTCATATTTGACCCTGAACAACTCAGTTCAGCATGAAAATATCATTGCAACAGCTTTTATTTAGTCAGAAATCAAGATTCTAAGTTTTTATGCGCTTAAAAGCAATTTCAGGCCGAATGAGCTGATTTCTGCCAATTGTAGCAAAATACTTACGAAAAAGTGGGTTTGCCTTCATATTTGACCCAGAACAACTCAGTTCAGCATGGAAATATCATTGAAACATCTTTTATTTAGCCAGAAATAAGGAGTTTAAGTTTTTATGTGCTTAAACGCATTTTCAGGCCGAATGAGCTGATTTTTGCCAATTGTAGCAAAATACGGAAAGGAAAGTGGGTTTGCCTTCATATTTGACCCAGAACAACTCAGTTCAGCATTTAAATATCATTACAACAGCTTTTATTTAGCCAAAAATCAAGATTGTAAGTTTTTATGCGCTTAAAAGCATTTTCAGGCCGAATGAGCACATATGCTTGTTTCTGCCAATTGCAGCAAAATACTGAAAGGAAAGTGGGTTTGCCTTAATATTTGACCCAGAACAACTCAGGTCAGCATGGAAATATCATTGCAACATCTTTTATTTAGCCAGAAATAAGGAGTTTAAATTTTCCTGCGCTTAAAAGCATTTTCAGGCCGAATGAGCTGATTTCTGCCAATTGTAGCAAAATACGGAAAGGAAAGTGGGTTTGCCTTTATATTTGATGCATAAAAACTCAGTTCAGCATTGAGATATCATTGCAACAGCTTTAATTTAGCCAGAAATAAAGAGTGTAAGTTTTTCAGGCCGAATGAGCAAATATGCTTGTTTCTGCCAATTGCAGCAAAATACTGAAAGGAAAATGGGTTTGCCTTGATATTTGACCCGGAACAACTCAGTTCAGCATTTAAATATCATTGCAACAGCTTTTATTTAGTCAGAAATCAAGATTCTAAGTTTTTATGCGCTTAAAAGCAATTTCAGGCCGAATGAGCTGATTTCTGCCAATTGTAGCAAAATACTGACGAAAAAGTGGGTTTGCCTTCATATTTGACCCAGAACAACTCAGTTCAGCATGGAAATATCATTGCAACATCTTTTATTTAGCCAGAAATAAGGAGTTTAAGTTTTTATGTGCTTAAACGCATTTTCAGGCCGAATGAGCTGATTTTTGCCAATTGTAGCAAAATACGGAAAGGAAAGTGGGTTTGCCTTCATATTTGACCCAGAACAACTCAGTTCAGCATTTAAATATCATTACAACAGCTTTTATTAAGCCAGAAATCAAGATTGTAAGTTTTTATGCGCTTAAAAGCATTTTCAAGGCGAATGAGCACATATGCTTGTTTCTGCCAATTGCAGCAAAATACTGAAAGGAAAGTGGGTTTGCCTTAATATTTGACCCAGAACAACTCAGGTCAGCATGGAAATATCATTGCAACATCTTTTATTTAGCCAGAAATAAGGAGTTTAAATTTTCCTGCGCTTAAAAGCATTTTCAGGCCGAATGAGCTGATTTCTGCCAATTGTAGCAAAATACGGAAAGGAAAGTGGGTTTGCCTTTATATTTGATGCATAAAAACTCAGTTCAGCATTGAGATATCATTGCAACAGCTTTAATTTAGCCAGAAATAAAGAGTGTAAGTTTTTCAGGCCGAATGAGCAAATATTCTTGTTTCTGCCAATTGCAGCAAAATACTGAAAGGAAAATGGGTTTGCCTTGATATTTGACCCGGAACAACTCAGTTCAGCATTTAAATATCATTGCAACAGCTTTTATTTAGTCAGAAATCAAGATTCTAAGTTTTTATGCGCTTAAAAGCAATTTCAGGCCGAATGAGCTGATTTCTGCCAATTGTAGCAAAATACTGACGAAAAAGTGGGTTTGCCTTCATATTTGACCCAGAACAACTCAGTTCAGCATGGAAATATCATTGCAACATCTTTTATTTAGCCAGAAATAAGGAGTTTAAGTTTTTATGTGCTTAAACGCATTTTCAGGCCGAATGAGCTGATTTTTGCCAATTGTAGCAAAATACGGAAAGGAAAGTGGGTTTGCCTTCATATTTGACTCAGAACAACTCAATTCAGCATGGAAATATCATTGCAACAGCTTTAATTTAGCCAGAAATCAAGAGTGTAAGTTTTTATGCGCTTAAAAGCATTTTTCGGCCGAATAAACAAATATGCTTGTTTCTGCCAATTGTCGCAAAATACTAAAGGGAAAGTGGGTTTATCTTCATATTTGACCCAGAACAACTCAGTTCAGCATGGAAATATCATTGCAACATCTTTTATTTAGCCAGAAATAAGGAGTTTAAATTTTTATGCGCTTAAACGCATTTTCAGGCCAAATGAGCTGATTTCTGCCAATTGTAGCAAAATACGGAAAGGAAAGTGGGTTTGCCTTCATATTTGACCCAGAACAACTCAGTTCAGCATTTAAATATCATTACAACAGCTTTTATTTAGCCAGAAATAAAGATTGTAAGTTTTTATGCGCTTAAAAGCATTTTCACGCTGAATGAGCACATATGCTTGTTTCTGCCAATTGCAACAAAATACTGAAAGGAAAGTGGGTTTGCCTTCATATTTGACCCAGAACAACTCAGTTCAGCATTGAGATATCATTGCAACAGCTTTTATTTAGCCAGAAATAAAGAGTGGAAGTTTTTCAGGACGAATAAGCAAATATGCTTGTTTCTGCCAATTGCAGCAAAATACTGAAAGGAAAATGGGTTTGCCTTGATATTTGACCCAGAACAACTCAGTTCAGCATTTAAATATCATTGCAACAGCTTTTCTTTAGCCAGAAATCAAGAGTGGAAGATTTTTATGCGCTTAAAAGCATTTTTCGGCCGAATTAAATAATATGCTTGTTTCTGCCAATTTTCGCAAAATACTGAAGGAAAAGTGGGTTTGCCTTCATATTTGACCCAGAACAACTCAGTTCAGTATGAAAATATCATTGCAACAGCTTTTATTTAGTCAGAAATCAAGATTGTAAGTTTTTATGCGCTTAAAAGCAATTTCAGGCCGAATGAGCTGATTTCTGCCAATTGTAGCAAAATACTGACGAGAAAGTGGGTTTGCCTTCATATTTGACCCAGAACAACTCAGTTCAGCATGGAAATATCATTACAACAGCTTTTATTTAGCCAGAAATCAAGCTTGTAAGTTTTTATGCGCTTAAAAGCATTTTCAGGCCGAATGAGCACATATACTTGTTTCTGCCAATTGCAGCAAAATACTGAAAGGAAAGTCGGTTTGCCTTAATATTTGACCCAGAACAACTCAGTTCAGCATGGAAATATCATTGCAACATCTTTTATTTAGCCAGAAATAAGGAGTTTAAGTTTTTATGCGCTTAAAAGCATTTTCAGGCCGAATGAGCTGATTTCTGCCAATTGTAGCAAAATACGGAAAGGAAAGTGGGTTTGCCTTCATATTTGACCCAGAACAACTCAGTTCAGCATTGAGATATCATTGCAACAGCTTTTATTTAGCCAGAAATCAAGAGTGAAAATTTATATGTGCTTTAAAGCATTTTCTGGCCGAATGAGCAAATATGCTTGTTTCTGCCAGTTGCAGCAAAATACTGAAGGTAAAGTGGGTTTGCCTTCATATTTGTCCCTGAACAACTCAGTTCAGCATTGAAATACCATTGCAACAGCTTTAATTTAGCCAGAAATAAAGAGTGGAAGTTTTTCAGGCCGAATGAGCAAATATGCTTGTTTCTGCCAGTTGCAGCAAAATACTAAAAGGAAAATGGGTTTGCCTTGTTATTTGACACAGAACAACTCAGTTCAGCATTTAAATATTATTGGAACAGCTTTTATTTAGCCTGCAATCAAGAGTGTAAGTTTTTATGCGCTTAAAAGCATTTTCAGGCCAAATGAGCTGATTTCTGCCAATTGAAGGAAAATACTGAAAGGAAAGTGGGTTTGCCTTCATATTTGACCCAGAACAACTCAATTCAGCATGGAAATGTCATTGCAACAGCTTTTTTTTTTGCCAGAAATCAAGAGTGGAAGATTTTTATGCGCTTAAAAGCATTTTCAGGCGAAATAAGCTGATTTCTGCCAATTGTAGCAAAATACTGAAAGGAAAGTGGGTTTGCCTTTATATTTGACCCAGAACACCTCAATTCAGCATGGAAATATCATTGCAACAGCTAGAATTTAGCCAGAAATCAAGAGTGTAAGTTTTTATGCGCTTAAAAGCATTTTTCGGCCGAATGAGCAAATATGCTTATTTCTGCCAAATGCAGCAAAATACTGAAAGGAAAGTGGGTTTGCCTTCATATTTGAGCCTGAACAACTCAGTTCAGCATGGAAATATCATTGCAACAGCTTTTGTTTAGCCAGAAATCAACAGTGTAAGTTTTTATGCGCTTAAAAGCATTTTCAGGCCGAATGAGCTGATTTCTGCCAATTGTAGCAAAATACTGAAAGGAAAGTGGGTTTGCCTTCACATTTGACCCAGAACAACTCAGTTCAGCATTGAGATATCATTGCAACAGCTTTAATTTAGCCAGAAATAAAGAGTGGAAGTTTTTCAGGCCGAATGAGCAAATATGCTTGTTTCTGCCAATTGCAGCAAAATACTGAAAGGAAAATGGGTTTGCCTTGATATTTGACCCAGAACAACTCAGTTCAGCATTTAAATATCATTGCAACAGCTTTTATTTAGCCAGAAATCAACAGTGTAAGTTTTTATGCGCTTAAAAGCATTTTCAGGCCGAATGAGCTGATTTCTGCCAATCGTAGCAAAATACTGAAAGGAAAGTGGGTTTGCCTTCATATTTGACCCAGAACATCTCAGTTCAGCATGGAAATATCATTGCAACAGCTTTAATTTAGCCAGAAATCAAGAGTGTAAGTTTTTATGCGCTTAAAAGCAATTTTCGGCCGAATGAACAAATATGCTTGTTTCTGCCAATTGCAGCAAAATACTGAAAGGAAAATGGGTTTGCCTTAATATTTGACCCAGAACAACTCAGTTCAGCATTGAAATATCATTGCAACAGCTTTTGTTTAGCCAGAAAACAAGAGTGTAAGTTTTTATGCGCATAAAAGCAATTTCAGGCCGAATGAGCTGATTTCTGCCAATTGTAGCAAAATACTGACGAGAAAGTGGGTTTGCCTTCATATTTGACCCAGAACAACTCAGTTCAGCATTGAAATATCATTGCAACAGCTTTTGTTTAGCCAGAAATCAAGAGTGTAAGTTTATATGCGCTTAAAAGCATTTTCAGGCCGAATGAGCACATATACTTGTTTCTGCCAATTGCAGTAAAATACTGAAAGGAAAGTCGGTTTGCCTTAATATTTGACCCAGAACAACTCAGTTCAGCATGGAAATATCATTGCAACATCTTTTATTTAGCCAGAAATAAGGAGTTTAAGTTTTTATGCGCTTAAAAGCATTTTCAGGCCGAATGAGCTGATTTCTGCCAATTGTAGCAAAATACGGAAAGGAAAGTGGGTTTGCCTTCATATTTGACGCATAACAACTCAGTTCAGCATGGAAATATCATTGCAACAGCTTTTATTTAGCCAGAAATGAAGAGTGTAAATTTGTATGTGCTTTAAAGCATTTTCTGGCCGAATGAGCAAATATGCTTGTTTCTGCCAATTGCAGCAAAATACTGAAGGTAAAGTGGGTTTGCCTTCATATTTGACCCAGAACAACTCAGTTCAGCATTGAGATACCATTGCAACAGCTTTAATTTAGCCAGAAATAAAGAGTGGAAGTTTTTATGCGCTTAAAAGCATTTTCAGGCCGAATGAGCTGATTTCTGCCAATTGAAGGAAAATACTGAAAGGAAAGTGGGTTTGCCTTCATATTTGACCCAGAACAACTCAATTCAGCATGGAAATATCATTGCAACAGCTAGAATTTAGCCAGAAATCAAGAGTGTAAGTTTTTATGCGCTTAAAAGCATTTTTCGGCCGAATGAGCAAATATGCTTATTTCTGCCAAATGCAGCAAAATACTGAAAGGAAAGTGGGTTTGCCTTCATATTTGAGCCTGAACAACTCAGTTCAGCATGGAAATATCATTGCAACAGCTTTTGTTTAGCCAGAAAACAAGAGTGTAAGTTTTTATGCGCTTAAAAGCATTTTCAGGCCGAATGAGCTGATTTCTGCCAATTGTAGTAAAATACTGAAAGGAAAGTGGGTTTGCCTTCACATTTGACCCAGAACAACTCAGTTCAGCATTGAGATATCATTGCAACAGCTTTAATTTAGCCAGAAATAAAGAGTGGAAGTTTTTCAGGCCGAATGAGCAAATATGCTTGTTTCTACCAATTGCAGCAAAATACTGAAAGGAAAATGGGTTTGCCTTGATATTTGACCCAGAACAACTCAGTTCAGCATTTAAATATCATTGCAACAGCTTTTATTTAGCCAGAAATCAAGAGTGTAAGTTTTTATGCGCTTAAAAGCATTTTTCGGCCGAATGAACAAATATGCTTGTTTCTGCCAATTGTCGCAAAATACTGAAGGGAAAGTGGGTTTGCCTTCATATTTGACCCAGAACAACTCAGTTCAGCATGAAAATATCATTGCAACAGCTTTTATTTAGTCAGAAATCAAGATTGTAAGTTTTTATGCGCTTAAAAGCATTTTCAGGCCGAATGAGCACATATATTTGTTTCTGCCAATTGCAGCAAAATACTGAAAGGAAAGTCGGTTTGCCTTAATATTTGACCCAGAACAACTCAGTTCAGCATGGAAATATCATTGCAACATCTTTTATTTAGCCAGAAATAAGGAGTTTAAGTTTTTATGCGCTTAAAAGCATTTTCAGGCCGAATGAGCTGATTTCTGCCAATTGTAGCAAAATACGGAAAGGAAAGTGGGTTTGCCTTCATATTTGACGCATAACAACTCAGTTCAGCATGAAAATATCATTGCAACAGCTTTTATTTAGCCAGAAATCAAGAGTGTAAATTTATATGTGCTTTAAAGCATTTTCTAGCCGAATGAGTAAATATGCTTGTTTCTGCCAATTGCAGCAAAATACTGAAGGTAAAGTGGGTTTGCCTTCATATTTGACCCAGAACAACTCAGTTCAGCATTGAGATACCATTGCAACAGCTTTAATTTAGCCAGAAATAAAGAGTGGAAGTTTTTCAGGCCGAATGAGCAAACATGCTTGTTTCTGCCAGTTGCAGCAAAATACTAAAAGGAAAATGGGTTTGCCTTGATATTTGACCCAGAACAACTCAGTTCAGCATTTAAATATTATTGGAACAGCTTTTATTTAGCCAGCAATCAAGAGTGTAAGTTTTTATGCGCTTAAAAGCATTTTCAGGCCGAATGAGCTGATTTCTGCCAATTGAAGGAAAATACTGAAAGGAAAATGGGTTTGCCTTCATATTTGACCCAGAACAACTCAATTCAGCATGGAAATGTCATTGCAACAGCTTTTTTTTTGCCAGAAATCAAGAGTGGAAGTTTTTATGCGCTTAAAAGCATTTTCAGGCGAAATAAGCTGATTTCTGCCAATTGTAGCAACATACTGAAAGGAAAGTGGGTTTGCCTTCATATTTGACCCAGAACAACTCAATTCAGCATGGAAATATCATTGCAACAGCTAGAATTTAGCCAGAAATCAAGAGTGTAAGTTTTTATGCGCTTAAAAGCATTTTTCGGCCGAATGAGCAAATATGCTTATTTCTGCCAAATGCAGCACAATACTGAAAGGAAAGTGGGTTTGCCTTCACATATGACCCAGAACAACTCAGTTCAGCATTGAGATGTCATTGCAACAGCTTTGATTTAGCCAGAAATAAAGAGTGGAAGTTTTTCAGGCCGAATGAGCAAATATGCTTGTTTCTACCAATTGCAGCAAAATACTGAAAGGAAAATGGGTTTGCCTTGATATTTGACCCAGAACAACTCAGTTCAGCATTTAAATATCATTGCAACAGCTTTTAGTTAGCCAGAAATCAAGAGTGTAAGTTTTTATGCGCTTAAAAGCATTTTTCGGCCGAATGAACAAATATGCTTGTTTCTGCCAATTGTCGCAAAATACTGAAGGGAAAGTGGGTTTGCCTTCATATTTGACCCAGAACAACTCAGTTCAGCATGAAAATATCATTGCAACAGCTTTTATTTAGTCAGAAATCAAGATTGTAAGTTTTTATGCGCTTAAAAGCAATTTCAGGCCGAATGAGCAAATATGCTTGTTTCTGCCAATTGCAGCAAAATACTGAAGGGAAAGTGGGTTTGCCTTCATATTTGACCCAGAACAACTCAGTTCAGCATGGAAATATCATTGCAACAGCTTTTATTTAGCCAGAAATCAAGAGTGTAAGTTTTTATGCGCTTAAAAGCATTTTCAGGTCGAATGAGCAAATATGCTTGTTTCTGCCAATTGCAGCAAAATACTGAAGGGAAAGTGGGTTTGCCTTCATATTTGACCCAGAACAACTCAGTTCAGCATGGAAATATCATTGCAACAGCTTTTATTTAGCCAGAAATCAAGAGTGTAAGTTGTTATGCGCTTAAAAGCATTTTCAGGCCGAATGAGCAAATATGCTTGTTTCTGCCAATTGCAGCAAAATACTGAAAGGAAAGTGGGTTTGCCTTCATATTTGACCCAGAACAACTCAGTTTAGCATGGAAATATCATTGCAACAGCTTTTATTTAGCCAGAAATCAAGAGTGTAAGTTTTTATGCGCTTAAAAGCATTTTCAGGCCGAATGAGCAAATATGCTTGTTTCTGCCAATTGCAGCAAAATACTGAAGGGAAAGTGGGTTTGCCTTCATATTTGACCCAGAACAACTCAGTTCAGCATGGAAATATCATTGCAACAGCTTTTATTTAGCCAGAAATCAAGAGTGTAAGTTTTTATGCGCTTAAAAGCATTTTCAGGCCGAATGAGCAAATATGCTTGTTTCTGCCAATTGCAGCAAAATACTGAAGGGAAAGTGGGTTTGCCTTCATATTTGACCCAAAACAACTCAGTTCAGCATGGAAATATCATTGCAACAGCTTTTATTTAGCCAGAAATCAAGAGTGTAAGTTTTTATGCGCTTAAAAGCATTTTCAGGCCGAATGAGCAAATATGCTTGTTTCTGCCAATTGCAGCAAAATACTGAAGGGAAAGTGGGTTTGCCTTCATATTTGACCCAGAACAACTCAGTTCAGCATGGAAATATCATTGCAACAGCTTTTATTTAGCCAGAATTCAAGAGTGGAAGTTTTTTAGGCCGAATGAGCAAATATGCTTGTTTCTGCCAATTGCAGCAAAATACTGAAGGGAAAGTGGGTTTGCCTTCATATTTGACGCAGAACAACTCAGTTCAGCATGGAAATATTATTGCAACAGCTTTTATTTAGCCAGAAATAAGGAGTTTAAGTTTTTATGCGCTCAAAAGCATTTTCAGGCCAAATAAGCTGATTTCTGCCAATTGTAGCAAAATACTGAAAGGAAAGTGGGTTTGCCTTCATATTTGACCCAGAACAACTCAATTCAGCATGGAAATATCATTGCAACAGCTTTAATTTAGCCAGAAATCAAGATTGTAAGTTTTTATCCGCTTTAAAGCATTTTCAGGCCGAATGAGCTGATTTCTACCAATTGTAGCAAAATACTGAAAGGAAAGTGGGTTTGCCTTCATATTTGACCCAGAACAACTCAGTTCAGCATGGAAATATCATTGCAACAGCTTTAATTTAGCCAGAAATCAAGAGTGTAAGTTTTTATGCGCTTAAAAGCATTTTTCGGCCGAATGAACAAATATGCTTGTTTCTGCCAATTGTCGCAACATACTAAAGGGAAAGTGGGTTTACCTTCATATTTGACCCAGTACAACTCAGTTCAGCATGGAAATATCATTGCAACATCTTTTATTTAGTCAGAAATAAGGAGTTTAAGTTTTTATGCGCTTAATCGCATTTTCAGGCCGAATGAGCTGATTTCTACCAATTGTAGCAAAATACGGAAAGGAAAGTGGGTTTGCCTTCGTATTTGACCCAGAACAACTCAGTTCAGCATGGAAATATCATTGCAACAGATTTTATTTAGCCAGAAATAAGGAGTTTAAGTTTTTATGCGCTTAAAAGCATTTTCAGGCCGAATGAGCACATATACTTGTTTCTGCCAATTGCAGCAAAATACTGAAAGGAAAGTCGGTTTGCCTTAATATTTGACCCAGAACAACTCAGTTCAGCATGGAAATATCATTGCAACATCTTTTATTTAGCCAGAAATAAGGAGTTTAAGTTTTTATGCGCTTAAAAGCATTTTCAGGCCGAATGAGCTGATTTCTGCCAATTGTAGCAAAATACGGAAAGGAAAGTGGGTTTGCCTTCATGTTTGACGCATAACAACTCAGTTCAGCATGGAAATATCATTGCAACAGCTTTTATTTAGCCAGAAATCAAGAGTGTAAATTTATATGTGCTTAAAAGCATTTTCTGGCCGAATGAGCAAATATGCTTGTTTCTGCCAATTGCAGCAAAATACTGAAAGTAAAGTGGGTTTGCCTTCATATTTGACCCAGAAAAACTCAGTTCAGCATTGAAATATCATTGCAACATCTTTTATTTAGCCAGAAATAAGGAGTTTAAGTTTTTATGCGCTTAATCGCATTTTCAGGCCGAATGAGCTGATTTCTACCAATTTAGCAAAATACGGAAAGGAAAGTGGGTTTGCCTTCATATTTGACCCAGAACAACTCAGTTCAGCATGGAAATATCATTGCAACAGCTTTAATTTAGCCAGAAATCAAGAGTGTAAGTTTTTATGCGCTTAAAAGCATTTTTCGGCCGCCTGAACAAATATGCTTGTTTCTGCCAATTGTCGCAAAATACTAGAGGGAAAGTGGGTTTGCCTTCATATTTGACCCAGAACAACTCAGTTCAGCATGAAAATATCATTGCAACAGCTTTTATTTAGCCAGCAATCAAGAGTGTAAGTTTTTATGCGCTTAAAAGCATTTTCAGGCCGAATGAGCTGATTTCTGCCAATTGAAGGAAAATACTGAAAGGAAAATGGGTTTGCCTTCATATTTGACCCAGAACAACTCAATTCAGCATGGAAATGTCATTGCAACAGCTTTTTTTTTGCCAGAAATCAAGAGTGGAAGTTTTTATGCGCTTAAAAGCATTTTCAGGCGAAATAAGCTGATTTCTGCCAATTGTAGCAACATACTGAAAGGAAAGTGGGTTTGCCTTCATATTTGACCCAGAATAACTCAATTCAGCATGGAAATATCATTGCAACAGCTAGAATTTAGCCAGAAATCAAGAGTGTAAGTTTTTATGCGCTTAAAAGCATTTTTCGGCCGAATGAGCAAATATGCTTATTTCTGCCAAATGCAGCAAAATACTGAAAGGAAAGTGGGTTTGCCTTCATATTTGAGCCTGAACAACTCAGTTCAGCATGGAAATATCATTGCAACAGCTTTTGTTTAGCCAGAAAACAAGAGTGTAAGTTTTTATGCGCTTAAAAGCATTTTCAGGCCGAATGAGCTGATTTCTGCCAATTGTAGCAAAATACTGAAAGGAAAGTGGGTTTGCCTTCACATTTGACCCAGAACAACTCAGTTCAGCATTTAAATATCATTGCAACAGCTTTTATTTAGCCAGAAATCAAGAGTGTAAGTTTTTATGCGCTTAAAAGCATTTTCAGGCCGAATGAGCAAATATGCTTGTTTCTGCCAATTGCAGCAAAATACTGAAGGGAAAGTGGGTTTGCCTTCATATTTGACCCAGAATAACTCAGTTCAGCATGGAAATATCATTGCAACAGCTTTTATTTAGCCAGAAATCAAGAGTGTAAGTTTTTATGCGCTTAAAAGCATTTTCAGGCCGAATGAGCAAATATGCTTGTTTCTGCCAATTGCAGCAAAATACTGAAGGGAAAGTGGGTTTGCCTTCATATTTGACCCAGAACAACTCAGTTCAGCATGGAAATATCATTGCAACAGCTTTTATTTAGCCAGAAATCAAGAGTGTAAGTTTTTATGCGCTTAAACGCATTTTCAGGCCGAATGAGCTGATTTCTGCCAATTGTAGCAAAATACAGAAAGGAAAGTGGGTTTGCCTTCATATTTGACCCAGAACAACTCAGTTCAGCATTTAAATATCATTACAACAGCTTTTATTTAGCCAGAAATCAAGATTGTAAGTTTTTATGCGCTTAGAAGCATTTTCAGGCCGAATGAGCAAATATGCTTGTTTCTGCCAATTGCAGCAAAATACTGAAAGGAAAGTCGGTTTGCCTTAATATTTGACCCAGAACAACTCAGTTCAGCATGGAAATATCATTGCAACATCTTTTATTTAGCCAGAAATAAGGAGTTTAAGTTTTTATGCGCTTAAAAGCATTTTCAGGCCGAATGAGCTGATTTCTGCCAATTGTAGCAAAATATGGAAAGGAAAGTGGGTTTTCCTTCATGTTTGACGCATAACAACTCAGTTCAGCATGGAAATATCATTGCAACAGCTTTTATTTAGCCAGAAATCAAGAGTGTAAATTTATATGTGCTTAAAAGCATTTTCTGGCCGAATGAGCAAATATGCTTGTTTCTGCCAATTGCAGCAAAATACTGAAAGTAAAGTGGGTTTCCCTTCATATTTGACCCAGAACAACTCAGTTCAGCATTGAAATATCATTGCAACAGCTTTTGTTTAGCCAGAAATCAAGAGTGTAAGTTTTTATGCGCTTAAAAGCATTTTTCGGCCGAATGAACAAATATGCTTGTTTCTGCCAATTGTCGCAAAATACTAAAGGGAAAGTGGGTTTACCTTCATATCTGACCCAGAACAACTCAGTTCAGCATGGAAATATCATTGCAACAGCTTTAATTTAGCCAGAAATCAAGAGTGTAAGTTTTTATGCGCTTAAAAGCATTTTTCGGCCGAATGAACAAATATGCTTGTTTCTGCCAATTGTCGCAACATACTAAAGGGAAAGTGGGTTTACCTTCATATTTGACCCAGAACAACTCAGTTCAGCATGGAAATATCATTGCAACATCTTTTATTTAGCCAGAAATAAGGAGTTTAAGTTTTTATGCGCTTAAAAGCATTTTCAGGCCGAATGAGCTGATTTCTGCCAATTGTAGCAAAATACGGAAAGGAAAGTGGGTTTTCCTTCATGTTTGACGCATAACAACTCAGTTCAGCATGGAAATATCATTGCAACAGCTTTTATTTAGCCAGAAATCAAGAGTGTAAATTTATATGTGCTTAAAAGCATTTTCTGGCCGAATGAGCAATTATGCTTGTTTCTGCCAATTGCAGCAAAATACTGAAAGTAAAGTGGGTTTCCCTTCATATTTGACCCAGAACAACTCAGTTCAGCATTGAAATATCATTGCAACAGCTTTTGTTTAGCCAGAAATCAAGAGTGTAAGTTTTTATGCGCTTAAAAGCATTTTCAGGCTGAATGAGCTGATTTCTGCCAATTGCAGCAAAATACTGAAAGGAAAGTGGGTTTGCCTTCATATTTGAGCCAGAACAACTCAGTTCAGCATTGAGATATCATTGCAACAGCTTTAATTTAGCCAGAAATCAAGAGTGTAAGTTTTTATGCGCTTAAAAGCATTTTTCGGCCGAATGAACAAATATGCTTGTTTCTGCCAATTGTCGCAAAATACTAAAGGGAAAGTGGGTTTACCTTCATATCTGACCCAGAACAACTCAGTTCAGCATGGAAATATCATTGCAACAGCTTTTATTTAGCCAGAATTCAAGAGTGGAAGTTTTTTAGGCCGAATGAGCAAATATGCTTGTTTCTGCCAATTGCAGCAAAATACTGAAGGGAAAGTGGGTTTGCCTTCATATTTGACCCAGAACAACTCAGTTCAGCATGGAAATATCATTGCAACATCTTTTATTTAGCCAGAAATAAGGAGTTTAAGTTTTTATGCGCTTAAACGCATTTTCAGGCCGAATGAGCTGATTTCTGCCAATTGTAGCAAAATACAGAAAGGAAAGTGGGTTTGCCTTCATATTTGACCCAGAACAACTCAGTTCAGCATTTAAATATCATTACAACAGCTTTTATTTAGCCAGAAATCAAGATTGTAAGTTTTTATGCGCTTAGAAGCATTTTCAGGCCGAATGAGCACATATACTTGTTTCTGCCAATTGCAGCAAAATACTGAAAGGAAAGTCGGTTTGCCTTAATATTTGACCCAGAACAACTCAGTTCAGCATGGAAATATCATTGCAACATCTTTTATTTAGCCAGAAATAAGGAGTTTAAGTTTTTATGCGCTTAAAAGCATTTTCAGGCCGAATGAGCTGATTTCTGCCAATTGTAGCAAAATACGGAAAGGAAAGTGGGTTTGCCTTCATGTTTGACGCATAACAACTCAGTTCAGCATGGAAATATCATTGCAACAGCTTTAATTTAGCCAGAAATCAAGAGTGTAAGTTTTTATGCGCTTAAAAGCATTTTTCGGCCGAATGAACAAATATGCTTGTTTCTACCAATTGTCGCAAAATACTAAAGGGAAAGTGGGTTTACCTTCATATTTGACCCAGAACAACTCAGTTCAGCATGGAAATATCATTGCAACAGCTTTTATTTAGCCAGAATTCAAGAGTGGAAGTTTTTTAGGCCGAATGAGCAAATATGCTTGTTTCTGCCAATTGCAGCAAAATACTGAAGGGAAAGTGGGTTTGCCTTCATATTTGACCCAGAACAACTCAGTTCAGCATGGAAATATTATTGCAACAGCTTTTATTTAGCCAGAAATAAGGAGTTTAAGTTTTTATGCGCTTAAAAGCATTTTCAGGCCAAATAAGCTGATTTCTGCCAATTGCAGCAAAATACTGAAAGGAAAGTGGGTTTGCCTTCATATTTGACCCAGACCAACTCAATTCAGCATGGAAATATCATTGCAACAGCTTTAATTTAGCCAGAAATCAAGAGTGTAAGTTTTTATGCGCTTAAAAGCATTTTCTGGCCGAATGAGCAAATATGCTTGTTTCTGTCAATTGCAGCAAAATACTGAAGGTAAAGTGGGTTTGCCTTCATATTTGACCCAGAACAACTCAGTTCAGCATTGAAATATCATTGCAACATCTTTTATTTAGCCAGAAATAAGGAGTTTAAGTTTTTATGCGCTTAAAAGCATTTTCAGGCCGAATGAGCAAATATGCTTGTTTCTGCCAATTGCAGCAAAATACTGAAGGGAAAGTGGGTTTGCCTTCATATTTGACCCAGACCAACTCAATTCAGCATGGAAATATCATTGCAACAGCTTTAATTTAGCCAGAAATCAAGAGTGTAAGTTTTTATGCGCTTAAAAGCATTTTCTGGCCGAATGAGCAAATATGCTTGTTTCTGTCAATTGCAGCAAAATACTGAAGGTAAAGTGGGTTTGCCTTCATATTTGACCCAGAACAACTCAGTTCAGCATTGAAATATCATTGCAACAGCTTTTATTTAGCCAGAAATCAAGAGTGTAAGTTTTTATGCGCTTAAAAGCATTTTCAGGCCGAATGAGCAAATATGCTTGTTTCTGCCAATTGCAGCAAAATACTGAAGGGAAAGTGGGTTTGCCTTCATATTTGACCCAGAACAACTCAGTTCAGCATGGAAATATCATTGCAACAGCTTTTATTTAGCCAGAATTCAAGAGTGGAAGTTTTTTAGGCCGAATGAGCAAATATGCTTGTTTCTGCCAATTGCAGCAAAATACTGAAGGGAAAGTGGGTTTGCCTTCATATTTGACGCAGAACAACTCAGTTCAGCATGGAAATATTATTGCAACAGCTTTTATTTAGCCAGAAATAAGGAGTTTAAGTTTTTATGCGCTCAAAAGCATTTTCAGGCCAAATAAGCTGATTTCTGCCAATTGTAGCAAAATACTGAAAGGAAAGTGGGTTTGCCTTCATATTTGACCCAGAACAACTCAATTCAGCATGGAAATATCATTGCAACAGCTTTAATTTAGCCAGAAATCAAGATTGTAAGTTTTTATCCGCTTTAAAGCATTTTCAGGCCGAATGAGCTGATTTCTACCAATTGTAGCAAAATACTGAAAGGAAAGTGGGTTTGCCTTCATATTTGACCCAGAACAACTCAGTTCAGCATGGAAATATCATTGCAACAGCTTTAATTTAGCCAGAAATCAAGAGTGTAAGTTTTTATGCGCTTAAAAGCATTTTTCGGCCGAATGAACAAATATGCTTGTTTCTGCCAATTGTCGCAACATACTAAAGGGAAAGTGGGTTTACCTTCATATTTGACCCAGTACAACTCAGTTCAGCATGGAAATATCATTGCAACATCTTTTATTTAGTCAGAAATAAGGAGTTTAAGTTTTTATGCGCTTAATCGCATTTTCAGGCCGAATGAGCTGATTTCTACCAATTGTAGCAAAATACGGAAAGGAAAGTGGGTTTGCCTTCGTATTTGACCCAGAACAACTCAGTTCAGCATGGAAATATCATTGCAACAGATTTTATTTAGCCAGAAATAAGGAGTTTAAGTTTTTATGCGCTTAAAAGCATTTTCAGGCCGAATGAGCACATATACTTGTTTCTGCCAATTGCAGCAAAATACTGAAAGGAAAGTCGGTTTGCCTTAATATTTGACCCAGAACAACTCAGTTCAGCATGGAAATATCATTGCAACATCTTTTATTTAGCCAGAAATAAGGAGTTTAAGTTTTTATGCGCTTAAAAGCATTTTCAGGCCGAATGAGCTGATTTCTGCCAATTGTAGCAAAATACGGAAAGGAAAGTGGGTTTGCCTTCATGTTTGACGCATAACAACTCAGTTCAGCATGGAAATATCATTGCAACAGCTTTTATTTAGCCAGAAATCAAGAGTGTAAATTTATATGTGCTTAAAAGCATTTTCTGGCCGAATGAGCAAATATGCTTGTTTCTGCCAATTGCAGCAAAATACTGAAAGTAAAGTGGGTTTGCCTTCATATTTGACCCAGAAAAACTCAGTTCAGCATTGAAATATCATTGCAACATCTTTTATTTAGCCAGAAATAAGGAGTTTAAGTTTTTATGCGCTTAATCGCATTTTCAGGCCGAATGAGCTGATTTCTACCAATTTAGCAAAATACGGAAAGGAAAGTGGGTTTGCCTTCATATTTGACCCAGAACAACTCAGTTCAGCATGGAAATATCATTGCAACAGCTTTAATTTAGCCAGAAATCAAGAGTGTAAGTTTTTATGCGCTTAAAAGCATTTTTCGGCCGCATGAACAAATATGCTTGTTTCTGCCAATTGTCGCAAAATACTAGAGGGAAAGTGGGTTTGCCTTCATATTTGACCCAGAACAACTCAGTTCAGCATGAAAATATCATTGCAACAGCTTTTATTTAGCCAGCAATCAAGAGTGTAAGTTTTTATGCGCTTAAAAGCATTTTCAGGCCGAATGAGCTGATTTCTGCCAATTGAAGGAAAATACTGAAAGGAAAATGGGTTTGCCTTCATATTTGACCCAGAACAACTCAATTCAGCATGGAAATGTCATTGCAACAGCTTTTTTTTTGCCAGAAATCAAGAGTGGAAGTTTTTATGCGCTTAAAAGCATTTTCAGGCGAAATAAGCTGATTTCTGCCAATTGTAGCAACATACTGAAAGGAAAGTGGGTTTGCCTTCATATTTGACCCAGAATAACTCAATTCAGCATGGAAATATCATTGCAACAGCTAGAATTTAGCCAGAAATCAAGAGTGTAAGTTTTTATGCGCTTAAAAGCATTTTTCGGCCGAATGAGCAAATATGCTTATTTCTGCCAAATGCAGCAAAATACTGAAAGGAAAGTGGGTTTGCCTTCATATTTGAGCCTGAACAACTCAGTTCAGCATGGAAATATCATTGCAACAGCTTTTGTTTAGCCAGAAAACAAGAGTGTAAGTTTTTATGCGCTTAAAAGCATTTTCAGGCCGAATGAGCTGATTTCTGCCAATTGTAGCAAAATACTGAAAGGAAAGTGGGTTTGCCTTCACATTTGACCCAGAACAACTCAGTTCAGCATTGAGATATCATTGCAACAGCTTTGATTTAGCCAGAAATAAAGAGTGGAAGTTTTTCAGGCCGAATGAGCAAATATGCTTGTTTCTACCAATTGCAGCAAAATACTGAAAGGAAAATGGGTTTGCCTTGATATTTGACCCAGAACAACTCAGTTCAGCATTTAAATATCATTGCAACAGCTTTTATTTAGCCAGAAATCAAGAGTGTAAGTTTTTATGCGCTTAAAAGCATTTTCAGGCCGAATGAGCAAATATGCTTGTTTCTGCCAATTGCAGCAAAATACTGAAGGGAAAGTGGGTTTGCCTTCATATTTGACCCAGAATAACTCAGTTCAGCATGGAAATATCATTGCAACAGCTTTTATTTAGCCAGAAATCAAGAGTGTAAGTTTTTATGCGCTTAAAAGCATTTTCAGGCCGAATGAGCAAATATGCTTGTTTCTGCCAATTGCAGCAAAATACTGAAGGGAAAGTGGGTTTGCCTTCATATTTGACCCAGAACAACTCAGTTCAGCATGGAAATATCATTGCAACAGCTTTTATTTAGCCAGAAATCAAGAGTGTAAGTTTTTATGCGCTTAAACGCATTTTCAGGCCGAATGAGCTGATTTCTGCCAATTGTAGCAAAATACAGAAAGGAAAGTGGGTTTGCCTTCATATTTGACCCAGAACAACTCAGTTCAGCATTTAAATATCATTACAACAGCTTTTATTTAGCCAGAAATCAAGATTGTAAGTTTTTATGCGCTTAGAAGCATTTTCAGGCCGAATGAGCAAATATGCTTGTTTCTGCCAATTGCAGCAAAATACTGAAAGGAAAGTCGGTTTGCCTTAATATTTGACCCAGAACAACTCAGTTCAGCATGGAAATATCATTGCAACATCTTTTATTTAGCCAGAAATAAGGAGTTTAAGTTTTTATGCGCTTAAAAGCATTTTCAGGCCGAATGAGCTGATTTCTGCCAATTGTAGCAAAATATGGAAAGGAAAGTGGGTTTTCCTTCATGTTTGACGCATAACAACTCAGTTCAGCATGGAAATATCATTGCAACAGCTTTTATTTAGCCAGAAATCAAGAGTGTAAATTTATATGTGCTTAAAAGCATTTTCTGGCCGAATGAGCAAATATGCTTGTTTCTGCCAATTGCAACAAAATACTGAAAGGAAAGTGGGTTTGCCTTCATATTTGACCCAGAACAACTCAGTTCAGCATGGAAATATCATTGCAACAGCTTTAATTTAGCCAGAAATCAAGAGTGTAAGTTTTTATGCGCTTAAAAGCATTTTTCGGCCGAATGAACAAATATGCTTGTTTCTGCCAATTGTCGCAACATACTAAAGGGAAAGTGGGTTTACCTTCATATTTGACCCAGAACAACTCAGTTCAGCATGGAAATATCATTGCAACATCTTTTATTTAGCCAGAAATAAGGAGTTTAAGTTTTTATGCGCTTAAAAGCATTTTCAGGCCGAATGAGCTGATTTCTGCCAATTGTAGCAAAATACGGAAAGGAAAGTGGGTTTTCCTTCATGTTTGACGCATAACAACTCAGTTCAGCATGGAAATATCATTGCAACAGCTTTTATTTAGCCAGAAATCAAGAGTGTAAATTTATATGTGCTTAAAAGCATTTTCTGGCCGAATGAGCAATTATGCTTGTTTCTGCCAATTGCAGCAAAATACTGAAAGTAAAGTGGGTTTCCCTTCATATTTGACCCAGAACAACTCAGTTCAGCATTGAAATATCATTGCAACAGCTTTTGTTTAGCCAGAAATCAAGAGTGTAAGTTTTTATGCGCTTAAAAGCATTTTCAGGCTGAATGAGCTGATTTCTGCCAATTGCAGCAAAATACTGAAAGGAAAGTGGGTTTGCCTTCATATTTGAGCCAGAACAACTCAGTTCAGCATTGAGATATCATTGCAACAGCTTTAATTTAGCCAGAAATCAAGAGTGTAAGTTTTTATGCGCTTAAAAGCATTTTTCGGCCGAATGAACAAATATGCTTGTTTCTGCCAATTGTCGCAAAATACTAAAGGGAAAGTGGGTTTACCTTCATATCTGACCCAGAACAACTCAGTTCAGCATGGAAATATCATTGCAACAGCTTTTATTTAGCCAGAATTCAAGAGTGGAAGTTTTTTAGGCCGAATGAGCAAATATGCTTGTTTCTGCCAATTGCAGCAAAATACTGAAGGGAAAGTGGGTTTGCCTTCATATTTGACCCAGAACAACTCAGTTCAGCATGGAAATATCATTGCAACAGCTTTTATTTAGCCAGAAATCAAGAGTGTAAGTTTTTATGCGCTTAAAAGCATTTTCAGGCCGAATAAACTGATTTCTGCCAATTGTAGCAAAATACTGACGAGAAAGTGGGTTTGCCTTCATATTTGACCCAGAACAACTCAGTTCAGCATGGAAATATCATTGCAACATCTTTTATTTAGCCAGAAATAAGGAGTTTAAGTTTTTATGCGCTTAAACGCATTTTCAGGCCGAATGAGCTGATTTCTGCCAATTGTAGCAAAATACAGAAAGGAAAGTGGGTTTGCCTTCATATTTGACCCAGAACAACTCAGTTCAGCATTTAAATATCATTACAACAGCTTTTATTTAGCCAGAAATCAAGATTGTAAGTTTTTATGCGCTTAGAAGCATTTTCAGGCCGAATGAGCACATATACTTGTTTCTGCCAATTGCAGCAAAATACTGAAAGGAAAGTCGGTTTGCCTTAATATTTGACCCAGAACAACTCAGTTCAGCATGGAAATATCATTGCAACATCTTTTATTTAGCCAGAAATAAGGAGTTTAAGTTTTTATGCGCTTAAAAGCATTTTCAGGCCGAATGAGCTGATTTCTGCCAATTGTAGCAAAATACGGAAAGGAAAGTGGGTTTGCCTTCATGTTTGACGCATAACAACTCAGTTCAGCATGGAAATATCATTGCAACAGCTTTAATTTAGCCAGAAATCAAGAGTGTAAGTTTTTATGCGCTTAAAAGCATTTTTCGGCCGAATGAACAAATATGCTTGTTTCTACCAATTGTCGCAAAATACTAAAGGGAAAGTGGGTTTACCTTCATATTTGACCCAGAACAACTCAGTTCAGCATGGAAATATCATTGCAACAGCTTTTATTTAGCCAGAATTCAAGAGTGGAAGTTTTTTAGGCCGAATGAGCAAATATGCTTGTTTCTGCCAATTGCAGCAAAATACTGAAGGGAAAGTGGGTTTGCCTTCATATTTGACCCAGAACAACTCAGTTCAGCATGGAAATATTATTGCAACAGCTTTTATTTAGCCAGAAATAAGGAGTTTAAGTTTTTATGCGCTTAAAAGCATTTTCAGGCCAAATAAGCTGATTTCTGCCAATTGCAGCAAAATACTGAAAGGAAAGTGGGTTTGCCTTCATATTTGACCCAGACCAACTCAATTCAGCATGGAAATATCATTGCAACAGCTTTAATTTAGCCAGAAATCAAGAGTGTAAGTTTTTATGCGCTTAAAAGCATTTTCTGGCCGAATGAGCAAATATGCTTGTTTCTGTCAATTGCAGCAAAATACTGAAGGTAAAGTGGGTTTGCCTTCATATTTGACCCAGAACAACTCAGTTCAGCATTGAAATATCATTGCAACATCTTTTATTTAGCCAGAAATAAGGAGTTTAAGTTTTTATGCGCTTAATCGCATTTTCAGGCCGAATGAGCTGATTTCTACCAATTGTAGCAAAATACGGAAAGGAAAGTGGGTTTGCCTTCATATTTGACCCAGAACAACTCAGTTCAGCATGGAAATATCATTGCAAAAGCTTTTATTTAGCCAGAAATCAAGAGTGGAAGTTTTTTAGGCCGAATGAGCAAATATGCTTGTTTCTGCCAATTGCAGCAAAATACTGAAGGGAAAGTGGGTTTGCCTTCATATTTGACCCAGAACAACTCAGTTCAGCATTTAAATATTATTGCAAAAGCTTTTATTTAGCCAGAAATCCAAAGTGTAAGTTTTTATACGCTTAAAAGCATTTTCAGGCCGAATGAGCTGATTTCTGCCAATTGTAGCAAAATACGGAAAGGAAAGTGGGTTTTCCTTCATATTTGACCCAGAACAACTCAGTTCAGCATTTAAATATCATTGCAACAGCTTTTATTTAGGCAGCAATCAAGAGTGTAAGTTTTTATGCGCTTAAAAGCATTTTCAGGCCGAATGAGCTGATTTCTGCCAATTGAAGGAAAATACTGAAAGGAAAGTGGGTTTGCCTTCATATTTGAACCAGAACAACTCAATTCAGCATGGAAATGTAATTGCAACAGCTTTTTTTTTAGCCAGAAATCAAGAGTGGAAGATTTTTACGCGCTTAAAAGCATTTTCAGGCGAAATAAGCTGATTTCTGCCAATTGTAGCAAAATACTGAAAGGAAAGTGGGTTTGCCTTCATATTTGACCCAGAACAACTCAATTCAGCATGGAAATATCATTGCAACAGCTTTAATTTAGCCAGAAATCAAGAGTGTAAGTTTTTATGCGCTTAAAAGCATTTTTCGGCCGAATAAACAAATATGCTTGTTTCTGCCAATTGTCGCAAAATACTAAAGGGAAAGTGGGTTTACCTTCATATTTGACCCAGAACAACTCAGGTCAGCATGGAAATATCATTGCAACATCTTTTATTTAGCCAGAAATAAGGAGTTTAAGCTTTTATGCGCTTAAACGTATTTTCAGGCCGAATGAGCTGATTTCTGCCAATTGTAGCAAAATACGGAAAGGAAAGTGGGTTTGCCTTCATATTTGACCCAGAACAACTCAGTTAAGCATTTAAATATCATTACAACAGCTTTTATTTAGCCAGAAATCAAGATTGTAAGTTTTTATGCGCTTAAAAGCATTTTCAGGCCGAATGAGCACATATGCTTGTTTCTGCCAATTGCAGCAAAATACTGAAAGGAAAGTGGGTTTGCCTTAATATTTGACCCAGAACAACTCAGTTCAGCATGGAAATATCATTGCAACATCTTTTATTTAGCCAGAAATAAGGAGTTTAAGTTTTTATGTGCTTAAAAGCATTTTCAGGCCGAATGAGCTGATTTCTGCCAATTGTGGCAAAATACGGAAAGGAAAGTGGGTTTGCCTTCATATTTGACCCAGAACAACTCAGTTCATCATGGAAATATCATTGCAACAGCTTTTGTTTAGCCAGAAATCAAGAGTGTAAGTTTTTATGCGCTTAAAAGCATTTTCAGGCCGAATGAGCTGATTTCTGCCAATTGTAGCAAAATACTGAAAGGAAAGTGGGTTTGCCTTCATATTTGACCCAGAACAACTCAGTTCAGCATTGAGATATCATTGCAACAGCTTTAATTTAGCCAGAAATCAAGAGTGGAAGTTTTTCAGGCCGAATGAGCAAATATGCTTGTTTCTGCCAATTGCAGCAAAATACGGAAAGGAAAGTGGGTTTGCCTTCATATTTGACCCAGAACAACTCAGTTCAGCATGGAAATATCATTGCAACAGCTTTTATTTAGCCAGAAATGAAGATTGTAAGTTTTTATGCGCTTAAAAGCATTTTCAGGCCAAATGAGCTGATTTCTGCCAATTGCAGCAAAATACTGAAGGGAAAGTGGGTTTGCCTTCATATTTGACCCAGAACAACTCAATTCAGCATGGAAATATCATTGCAACAGCTTTTATTTATCCAGCAATCAAGAGTGTAAGTTTTTATGCGCTTAAAAGTATTTTCAGGCCGAATGAGCTGATTTCTGCCAATTGAAGGAAAATACTGAAAGGAAAGTGGGTTTGCCTTCATATTTGAACCAGAACAACTCAATTCAGCATGGAAATATCATTGCAACAGCTTTAATTTAGCCAGAAATCAAGAGTGTAAGTTTTTATGCGCTTAAAAGCATTTTTCGGCCGAATAAACAAATATGCTTGTTTCTGCCAATTGCAGCAAAATACTAAAGGTAAAGTGGGTTTACCTTCATATTTGACGCAGAACAACTCAGTTCAGCATGGAAATATCATTGCAACATCTTTTATTTAGCCAGAAATAAGGAGTTTAAGCTTTTATGCGCTTAAACGTATTTTCAGGCCGAATGAGCTGATTTCTGCCAATTGTAGCAAAATACGGAAAGGAAAGTGGGTTTGCCTTTATATTTGACCCAGAACAACTCAGTTAAGCATTTAAATATCATTACAACAGCTTTTATTTAGCCAGAAATCAAGATTGTAAGTTTTTATGCGCTTAAAAGCATTTTCAGGCCGAATGAGCACATATGCTTGTTTCTGCCAATTGCAGCAAAATACTGAAAGGAAAGTGGGTTTGC
Organism: Channa argus; assembly: GCF_033026475.1. Classification (NCBI taxonomy): domain Eukaryota; kingdom Metazoa; phylum Chordata; class Actinopteri; order Anabantiformes; family Channidae; genus Channa; species Channa argus. Next base: position 28,710 of record NW_027125283.1, read on the forward strand.
CTTAATATTTGACCCAGAACAACTCAGTTCAGCATGGAAATATCATTGCAACATCTTTTATTTAGCCAGAAATAAGGAGTTTAAGTTTTTATGCGCTTAAAAGCATTTTCAGGCCGAATGAGCTGATTTCTGCCAATTGTGGCAAAATACGGAAAGGAAAGTGGGTTTGCCTTCATATTTGACCCAGAACAATTCAGTTCAGCAAGGAAATATCATTGCAACAGCTTTTATTTAGCCAGAAATCAAGAGTGTAAATTTATATGCGCTTACAAGCATTTTCTGGCCGAATGAGCAAATATGCTTGTTTCTGTCAATTGCAGCAAAATACTGAAGGTAAAGTGGGTTTGCCTTCATATTTGACCCAGAACAACTCAGTTCAGCATTGAAATATCATTGCAACAGCTTTTGTTTAGCCAGAAAACAAGAGTGTAAGTTTTTATGCGCTTAAAAGCATTTTCAGGCCGAATGAGCTGATTTCTGCCAATTGTAGCAAAATACTGAAAGGAAAGTGGGTTTGCCTTCATATTTGACCCAGAACAACTCAGTTCAGCATTGAGATATCATTGCAACAGCTTTAATTTAGCCAGAAATAAAGAGTGGAAGTTTTTCAGGCCGAATGAGCAAATATGCTTGTTTCTGCCAATTGCAGCAAAATACTGAAAGGAAAATGGGTTTGCCTTCATATTTGACCCAGAACAACTCAGTTCAGCATGAAAATATTATTGCAACAGCTTTTATTTAGCCAGAAATGAAGATTGTAAGTTTTTATGCGCTTAAAAGCATTTTCAGGCCAAATGAGCTGATTTCTGCCAATTGCAGCAAAATACTGAAGGGAAAGTGGGTTTGCCTTCATATTTGACCCAGAACAACTCAATTCAGCATGGAAATATCATTGCAACAGCTTTTATTTAGCCAGAAATCAAGAGTGGAAGTTTTTATGCGCTTAAAAGCATTTTCAGGCCAAATGAGCTGATTTCTGCCAATTGCAGCAAAATACTGAAGGGAAAGTGGGTTTGCCTTCATCTTTGAACCAGAACAACTCAGTTCAGCATTTAAATATTATTGCAAAAGCTTTTATTTAGCTAGAAATCAAGAGTGTAAGTTTTTATACGCTTGAAAGCATTTTCAGGCCGAATGAGCTGATTTATGCCAATTGTAGCAAAATACTGAAAGGAAAGTGGGCTTGCCTTCATATTTGACCCAGAACAACTCAGTTCAGCATGGAAATGTCATTGCAACATCTTTTATTTAGCCAGAAATAAGGAGTTTAAGTTTTTATGCGCTTAAAAGCATTTTCAGGCCAAATAAGCTGATTTCTGCCAATTGCAGCAAAATACTGAAGGGAAAGTGGGTTTGCCTTCATATTTGACCCAGAACAACTCAGTTCAGCATGGAAATATTATTGCAACAGCTTTTATTTAGCCAGAAATCAAGAGTGGAAGTTTTTTAGGCCGAATGAGCAAATATGCTTGTTTCTGCCAATTGCAGCAAAATACTGAAGGGAAAGTGGGTTTGCCTTCATATTTGACCCAGAACAACTCAGTTCAGCATGAAAATATCATTGCAACAGCTTTTATTTAGTCAGAAATCAAGATTGTAAGTTTTTATGCGCTTAAAAGCAATTTCAGGCCGAATGAGCTGATTTCTGCCAATTGTAGCAAAATACTGACGAGAAAGTGGGTTTGCCTTCATATTTGACCCAGAACAACTCAGTTCAGCATGGAAATATCATTGCAACATCTTTTATTTAGCCAGAAATAAGGAGTTTAAGTTTTTTTGCGCTTAAACGCATTTTCAGGCCGAATGAGCTGATTTCTGCCAATTGTAGCAAAATACTGAAAGGAAAGTGGGTTTGCCTTCATATTTGACCCAGAACAACTCAGTTCATAATTTAAATATCATTACAACAGATTTTATTTAGCCAGAAATCAAGATTGTAAGTTTTTATGCGCTTAAAAGCATTTTCAGGCCGAATGAGCACATATGCTTGTTTCTGCCAATTGCAGCAAAATACTGAAAGGAAAGTCGGTTTGCCTTAATATTTGACCCAGAACAACTCAGTTCAGCATGGAAATATCATTGCAACAGCTTTTATTTAGCCAGAAATAAGGAGTTTAAGTTTTTATGCGCCTAAAAGCATTTTCAGGCCAAATGAGCTGATTTCTGCCAATTGTAGCAAAATACGGAAAGGAAAGTGGGTTTGCCTTCATATTTGACGCATAACAACTCAGTTCAGCATGGAAATATCATTGCAACAGCTTTAATTTAGCCAGAAATCAAGAGTGTAAGTTTTTATGCGCTTAAAAGCATTTTTCGGCCGAATAAACAAATATGCTTGTTTCTGCCAATTGCAGCAAAATACTAAAGGTAAAGTGGGTTTACCTTCATATTTGACGCAGAACAACTCAGTTCAGCATGGAAATATCATTGCAACATCTTTTATTTAGCCAGAAATAAGGAGTTTAAGCTTTTATGCGCTTAAACGTATTTTCAGGCCGAATGAGCTGATTTCTGCCAATTGTAGCAAAATACGGAAAGGAAAGTGGGTTTGCCTTTATATTTGACCCAGAACAACTCAGTTAAGCATTTAAATATCATTACAACAGCTTTTATTTAGCCAGAAATCAAGATTGTAAGTTTTTATGCGCTTAAAAGCATTTTCAGGCCGAATGAGCACATATGCTTGTTTCTGCCAATTGCAGCAAAATACTGAAAGGAAAGTGGGTTTGCCTTAATATTTGACCCAGAACAACTCAGTTCAGCATGGAAATATCATTGCAACATCTTTTATTTAGCCAGAAATAAGGAGTTTAAGTTTTTATGCGCTTAAAAGCATTTTCAGGCCGAATGAGCTGATTTCTGCCAATTGTGGCAAAATACGGAAAGGAAAGTGGGTTTGCCTTCATATTTGACCCAGAACAATTCAGTTCAGCAAGGAAATATCATTGCAACAGCTTTTATTTAGCCAGAAATCAAGAGTGTAAATTTATATGCGCTTACAAGCATTTTCTGGCCGAATGAGCAAATATGCTTGTTTCTGTCAATTGCAGCAAAATACTGAAGGTAAAGTGGGTTTGCCTTCATATTTGACCCAGAACAACTCAGTTCAGCATTGAAATATCATTGCAACAGCTTTTGTTTAGCCAGAAAACAAGAGTGTAAGTTTTTATGCGCTTAAAAGCATTTTCAGGCCGAATGAGCTGATTTCTGCCAATTGTAGCAAAATACTGAAAGGAAAGTGGGTTTGCCTTCATATTTGACCCAGAACAACTCAGTTCAGCATTGAGATATCATTGCAACAGCTTTAATTTAGCCAGAAATAAAGAGTGGAAGTTTTTCAGGCCGAATGAGCAAATATGCTTGTTTCTGCCAATTGCAGCAAAATACTGAAAGGAAAATGGGTTTGCCTTCATATTTGACCCAGAACAACTCAGTTCAGCATGAAAATATTATTGCAACAGCTTTTATTTAGCCAGAAATGAAGATTGTAAGTTTTTATGCGCTTAAAAGCATTTTCAGGCCAAATGAGCTGATTTCTGCCAATTGCAGCAAAATACTGAAGGGAAAGTGGGTTTGCCTTCATATTTGACCCAGAACAACTCAATTCAGCATGGAAATATCATTGCAACAGCTTTTATTTAGCCAGAAATCAAGAGTGGAAGTTTTTATGCGCTTAAAAGCATTTTCAGGCCAAATGAGCTGATTTCTGCCAATTGCAGCAAAATACTGAAGGGAAAGTGGGTTTGCCTTCATCTTTGAACCAGAACAACTCAGTTCAGCATTTAAATATTATTGCAAAAGCTTTTATTTAGCTAGAAATCAAGAGTGTAAGTTTTTATACGCTTGAAAGCATTTTCAGGCCGAATGAGCTGATTTATGCCAATTGTAGCAAAATACTGAAAGGAAAGTGGGCTTGCCTTCATATTTGACCCAGAACAACTCAGTTCAGCATGGAAATGTCATTGCAACATCTTTTATTTAGCCAGAAATAAGGAGTTTAAGTTTTTATGCGCTTAAAAGCATTTTCAGGCCAAATAAGCTGATTTCTGCCAATTGCAGCAAAATACTGAAGGGAAAGTGGGTTTGCCTTCATATTTGACCCAGAACAACTCAGTTCAGCATGGAAATATTATTGCAACAGCTTTTATTTAGCCAGAAATCAAGAGTGGAAGTTTTTTAGGCCGAATGAGCAAATATGCTTGTTTCTGCCAATTGCAGCAAAATACTGAAGGGAAAGTGGGTTTGCCTTCATATTTGACCCAGAACAACTCAGTTCAGCATGAAAATATCATTGCAACAGCTTTTATTTAGTCAGAAATCAAGATTGTAAGTTTTTATGCGCTTAAAAGCAATTTCAGGCCGAATGAGCTGATTTCTGCCAATTGTAGCAAAATACTGACGAGAAAGTGGGTTTGCCTTCATATTTGACCCAGAACAACTCAGTTCAGCATGGAAATATCATTGCAACATCTTTTATTTAGCCAGAAATAAGGAGTTTAAGTTTTTTTGCGCTTAAACGCATTTTCAGGCCGAATGAGCTGATTTCTGCCAATTGTAGCAAAATACTGAAAGGAAAGTGGGTTTGCCTTCATATTTGACCCAGAACAACTCAGTTCATAATTTAAATATCATTACAACAGATTTTATTTAGCCAGAAATCAAGATTGTAAGTTTTTATGCGCTTAAAAGCATTTTCAGGCCGAATGAGCACATATGCTTGTTTCTGCCAATTGCAGCAAAATACTGAAAGGAAAGTCGGTTTGCCTTAATATTTGACCCAGAACAACTCAGTTCAGCATGGAAATATCATTGCAACAGCTTTTATTTAGCCAGAAATAAGGAGTTTAAGTTTTTATGCGCCTAAAAGCATTTTCAGGCCAAATGAGCTGATTTCTGCCAATTGTAGCAAAATACGGAAAGGAAAGTGGGTTTGCCTTCATATTTGACGCATAACAACTCAGTTCAGCATGGAAATATCATTGCAACAGCTTTAATTTAGCCAGAAATCAAGAGTGTAAGTTTTTATGCGCTTAAAAGCATTTTTCGGCCGAATAAACAAATATGCTTGTTTCTGCCAATTGCAGCAAAATACTAAAGGTAAAGTGGGTTTACCTTCATATTTGACGCAGAACAACTCAGTTCAGCATGGAAATATCATTGCAACATCTTTTATTTAGCCAGAAATAAGGAGTTTAAGCTTTTATGCGCTTAAACGTATTTTCAGGCCGAATGAGCTGATTTCTGCCAATTGTAGCAAAATACGGAAAGGAAAGTGGGTTTGCCTTTATATTTGACCCAGAACAACTCAGTTAAGCATTTAAATATCATTACAACAGCTTTTATTTAGCCAGAAATCAAGATTGTAAGTTTTTATGCGCTTAAAAGCATTTTCAGGCCGAATGAGCACATATGCTTGTTTCTGCCAATTGCAGCAAAATACTGAAAGGAAAGTGGGTTTGCCTTAATATTTGACCCAGAACAACTCAGTTCAGCATGGAAATATCATTGCAACATCTTTTATTTAGCCAGAAATAAGGAGTTTAAGTTTTTATGCGCTTAAAAGCATTTTCAGGCCGAATGAGCTGATTTCTGCCAATTGTGGCAAAATACGGAAAGGAAAGTGGGTTTGCCTTCATATTTGACCCAGAACAATTCAGTTCAGCAAGGAAATATCATTGCAACAGCTTTTATTTAGCCAGAAATCAAGAGTGTAAATTTATATGCGCTTACAAGCATTTTCTGGCCGAATGAGCAAATATGCTTGTTTCTGTCAATTGCAGCAAAATACTGAAGGTAAAGTGGGTTTGCCTTCATATTTGACCCAGAACAACTCAGTTCAGCATTGAAATATCATTGCAACAGCTTTTGTTTAGCCAGAAAACAAGAGTGTAAGTTTTTATGCGCTTAAAAGCATTTTCAGGCCGAATGAGCTGATTTCTGCCAATTGTAGCAAAATACTGAAAGGAAAGTGGGTTTGCCTTCATATTTGACCCAGAACAACTCAGTTCAGCATTGAGATATCATTGCAACAGCTTTAATTTAGCCAGAAATAAAGAGTGGAAGTTTTTCAGGCCGAATGAGCAAATATGCTTGTTTCTGCCAATTGCAGCAAAATACTGAAAGGAAAATGGGTTTGCCTTCATATTTGACCCAGAACAACTCAGTTCAGCATGAAAATATTATTGCAACAGCTTTTATTTAGCCAGAAATGAAGATTGTACGTTTTTATGCGCTTAAAAGCATTTTCAGGCCAAATGAGCTGATTTCTGCCAATTGCAGCAAAATACTGAAGGGAAAGTGGGTTTGCCTTCATATTTGACCCAGAACAACTCAATTCAGCATGGAAATATCATTGCAACAGCTTTTATTTAGCCAGAAATCAAGAGTGGAAGTTTTTATGCGCTGAAAAGCATTTTCAGGCCAAATGAGCTGATTTCTGCCAATTGCAGCAAAATACTGAAGGGAAAGTGGGTTTGCCTTCATCTTTGAACCAGAACAACTCAGTTCAGCATTTAAATATTATTGCAAAAGCTTTTATTTAGCTAGAAATCAAGAGTGTAAGTTTTTATACGCTTGAAAGCATTTTCAGGCCGAATGAGCTGATTTATGCCAATTGTAGCAAAATGCTGAAAGGAAAGTGGGCTTGCCTTCATATTTGACCCAGAACAACTCAGTTCAGCATGGAAATGTCATTGCAACATCTTTTATTTAGCCAGAAATAAGGAGTTTAAGTTTTTATGCGCTTAAAAGCATTTTCAGGCCAAATAAGCTGATTTCTGCCAATTGCAGCAAAATACTGAAGGGAAAGTGGGTTTGCCTTCATATTTGACCCAGAACAACTCAGTTCAGCATGGAAATATTATTGCAACAGCTTTTATTTAGCCAGAAATCAAGAGTGGAAGTTTTTTAGGCCGAATGAGCAAATATGCTTGTTTCTGCCAATTGCAGCAAAATACTGAAGGGAAAGTGGGTTTGCCTTCATATTTGACCCAGAACAACTCAGTTCAGCATGAAAATATCATTGCAACAGCTTTTATTTAGTCAGAAATCAAGATTGTAAGTTTTTATGCGCTTAAAAGCAATTTCAGGCCGAATGAGCTGATTTCTGCCAATTGTAGCAAAATACTGACGAGAAAGTGGGTTTGCCTTCATATTTGACCCAGAACAACTCAGTTCAGCATGGAAATATCATTGCAACATCTTTTATTTAGCCAGAAATAAGGAGTTTAAGTTTTTTTGCGCTTAAACGCATTTTCAGGCCGAATGAGCTGATTTCTGCCAATTGTAGCAAAATACTGAAAGGAAAGTGGGTTTGCCTTCATATTTGACCCAGAACAACTCAGTTCATAATTTAAATATCATTACAACAGATTTTATTTAGCCAGAAATCAAGATTGTAAGTTTTTATGCGCTTAAAAGCATTTTCAGGCCGAATGAGCACATATGCTTGTTTCTGCCAATTGCAGCAAAATACTGAAAGGAAAGTCGGTTTGCCTTAATATTTGACCCAGAACAACTCAGTTCAGCATGGAAATATCATTGCAACAGCTTTTATTTAGCCAGAAATAAGGAGTTTAAGTTTTTATGCGCCTAAAAGCATTTTCAGGCCAAATGAGCTGATTTCTGCCAATTGTAGCAAAATACGGAAAGGAAAGTGGGTTTGCCTTCATATTTGACGCATAACAACTCAGTTCAGCATGGAAATATCATTGCAACAGCTTTTATTTAGCCAGAAATCAAGACTGTAAATTTATATGCGGTTAAAAGCATTTTCTGGCCGAATGAGCAAATATGCTTGTTTCTGTCAATTGCAGCAAAATACTGAAGGTAAAGTGGGTTTGCCTTCATAATTGACCCAGAACAACTCAGTTCAGCATTGAAATATCATTGCAACAGCTTTTGTTTAGCCAGAAAACAAGAGTGTAAGTTTTTATGCGCTTAAAAGCATTTTCAGGCCGAATGAGCTGATTTCTGCCAATTGTAGCAAAATACTGAAAGGAAAGTGGGTTTGCCTTCATATTTGACCCAGAACAACTCAGTTCAGCATGGAAATATTATTGCAACAGCTTTTATTTAGCCAGAAATGAAGATTGTAAGTTTTTATGCGCTTAAAAGCATTTTCAGGCCAAATGAGCTGATTTCTGCCAATTGCAGCAAAATACTGAAGGGAAAGTGGGTTTGCCTTCATATTTGACCCAGAACAACTCAATTCAGCATGGAAATATCATTGCAACAGCTTTTATTTAGCCAGAAATCAAGAGTGGAAGTTTTTTAGGCCGAATGAGCAAATATGCTTGTTTCTGCCAATTGCAGCCAAATACTGAAGGGAAAGTGGGTTTGCCTTAATATTTGACCCAGATCAACTCAGTTCAGCATGGAAATATCATTGCAACATCTTTTATTTAGCCAGAAATAGGGAGTTTAAGTTTTTATGCGCCTAAAAGCATTTTCAGGCCAAATGAGCTGATTTCTGCCAATTGCAGCAAAATACTGAAGGGAAAGTGGGTTTGCCTTCATATTTGACCCAGAACAACTCAATTCAGCATGGAAATATCATTGCAACAGCTTTTATTTAGCCAGAAATCAAGAGTGGAAGTTTTTATGCGCTTAAACGCATTTTCATGCCAAATGACCTGATTTCTGCCAATTGCAGCAAAATACTGAAGGGAAAGTGGGTTTGCCTTCATCTTTGACCCAGAACAACTCAGTTCAGCATTTAAATATTATTGCAAAAGCTTTTATTTAGCCAGAAATCAAGAGTGTAAGTTTTTATACGCTTAAAAGCATTTTCAGGCGAAATAAGCTGATTTCTGCCAATTGTAGCAAAATACTGAAAGGAAAGTGGGTTTGTCTTCATATTTGACCCAGAACAACTCAGTTCAGCATGGAAATATCATTGCAACAGCTTTAATTTAGCCAGAAATCAAGAGTGTAAGTTTTTATGCGCTTAAAAGCATTTTTCGGCCGAATAAACAAATATGCTTGTTTCTGCCAATTGTCGCAAAATACTAAAGGGAAAGTGGGTTTACCTTCATATTTGACCCAGAACAACTCAGGTCAGCATGGAAATATCATTGCAACATCTTTTATTTAGCCAGAAATAAGGAGTTTAAGCTTTTATGCGCTTAAACGTATTTTCAGGCCGAATGAGCTGATTTCTGCCAATTGTAGCAAAATACGGAAAGGAAAGTGGGTTTGCCTTCATATTTGACCCAGAACAACTCAGTTAAGCATTTAAATATCATTACAACAGCTTTTATTTAGCCAGAAATCAAGATTGTAAGTTTTTATGCGCTTAAAAGCATTTTCAGGCCGAATGAGCACATATGCTTGTTTCTGCCAATTGCAGCAAAATACTGAAAGGAAAGTTGGTTTGCCTTAATATTTGACCCAGAACAACTCAGTTCAGCATGGAAATATCATTGCAACATCTTTTATTTAGCCAGAAATAAGGAGTTTAAGTTTTTATGCGCTTAAAAGCATTTTCAGGCCGAATGAGCTGATTTCTGCCAATTGTGGCAAAATACGGAAAGGAAAGTGGGTTTGCCTTCATATTTGACCCAGAACAACTCAGTTCAGCATGGAAATATCATTGCAACAGCTTTTGTTTAGCCAGAAATCAAGAGTGGAAGTTTTTTAGGCCGAATGAGCAAATATGCTTGTTTCTGCCAATTGCAGCAAAATACTGAAGGGAAAGTGGGTTTGCCTTCATATTTGACCCAGAACAACTCAGTTCAGCATTTAAATATTATTGCAAAAGCTTTTATTTAGCCAGAAATCAAAAGTGTAAGTTTTTATACGCTTAAAAGCATTTTCAGGCCGAATGAGCTGATTTCTGCCAATTGTAGCAAAATACTGAAAGGAAAGTGGGTTTGCCTTCATATTTGACCCAGAACAACTCAGTTCAGCATTGAGATATCATTGCAACAGCTTTAATTTAGCCAGAAATCAAGAGTGGAAGTTTTTCAGGCCGAATGAGCAAATATGCTTGTTTCTGCCAATTGCAGCAAAATACTGAAAGGAAAATGGGTTTGCCTTCATATTTGACCCAGAACAACTCAGTTCAGCATGGAAATATTATTGCAACAGCTTTTTTTTAGCCAGAAATGAAGATTGTAAGTTTTTATGCGCTTAAAAGCATTTTCAGGCCAAATGAGCTGATTTCTGCCAATTGCAGCAAAATACTGAAGGGAAAGTGGGTTTGCCTTCATATTTGACCCAGAACAACTCAATTCAGCATGGAAATATCATTGCAACAGCTTTTATTTAGCCAGCAATCAAGAGTGTAAGTTTTTATGCGCTTAAAAGCATTTTCAGGCCGAATGAGCTGATTTCTGCCAATTGAAGGAAAATACTGAAAGGAAAGTGGGTTTGCCTTCATATTTGAACCAGAACAACTCAATTCAGCATGGAAATGTAATTGCAACAGCTTTTTTTTTAGCCAGAAATCAAGAGTGGAAGATTTTTATGCGCTTAAAAGCATTTTCAGGCGAAATAAGCTGATTTCTGCCAATTGTAGCAAAATACGGAAAGGAAAGTGGGTTTGCCTTCATATTTGACCCAGAACAACTCAGTTAAGCATTTAAATATCATTACAACAGCTTTTATTTAGCCAGAAATCAAGATTGTAAGTTTTTATGCGCTTAAAAGCATTTTCAGGCCGAATGAGCACATATGCTTGTTTCTGCCAATTGCAGCAAAATACTGAAAGGAAAGTGGGTTTGCCTTAATATTTGACCCAGAACAACTCAGTTCAGCATGGAAATATCATTGCAACATCTTTTATTTAGCCAGAAATAAGGAGTTTAAGTTTTTATGCGCTTAAAAGCATTTTCAGGCCGAATGAGCTGATTTCTGCCAATTGTGGCAAAATACGGAAAGGAAAGTGGGTTTGCCTTCATATTTGACCCAGAACAACTCAGTTCAGCATGGAAATATCATTGCAACAGCTTTTATTTAGCCAGCAATCAAGAGTGTAAGTTTTTATGCGCTTAAAAGCATTTTCAGGCCGAATGAGCTGATTTCTGCCAATTGAAGGAAAATACTGAAAGGGAAAGTGGGTTTGCCTTCATATTTGAACCAGAACAACTCAATTCAGCATGGAAATGTAATTGCAACAGCTTTTTTTTTAGCCAGAAATCAAGAGTGGAAGATTTTTATGCGCTTAAAAGCATTTTCAGGCGAAATAAGCTGATTTCTGCCAATTGTAGCAAAATCCGGAAAGGAAAGTGGGTTTGCCTTCATATTTGACCCAGAACAACTCAGTTAAGCATTTAAATATCATTACAACAGCTTTTATTTAGCCAGAAATCAAGATTGTAAGTTTTTATGCGCTTAAAAGCATTTTCAGGCCGAATGAGCACATATGCTTGTTTCTGCCAATTGCAGCAAAATACTGAAAGGAAAGTGGGTTTGCCTTAATATTTGACCCAGAACAACTCAGTTCAGCATGGAAAAATCATTGCAACATCTTTTATTTAGCCAGAAATAAGGAGTTTAAGTTTTTATGCGCTTAAAAGCATTTTCAGGCCGAATGAGCTGATTTCTGCCAATTGTGGCAAAATACGGAAAGGAAAGTGGGTTTGCCTTCATATTTGACCCAGAACAACTCAGTTCAGCATGGAAATATCATTGCAACAGCTTTTATTTAGCCAGAAATCAAGAGTGTAAATTTATATGCGCTTACAAGCATTTTCTGGCCGAATGAGCAAATATGCTTGTTTCTGTCAATTGCAGCAAAATACTGAAGGTAAAGTGGGTTTGCCTTCATATTTGACCCAGAACAACTCAGTTCAGCATTGAAATATCATTGCAACATCTTTTATTTAGCCAGAAATAAGGAGTTTAAGTTTTTATGCGCTTAATCGCATTTTCAGGCCGAATAAGCTGATTTCTGCCAATTGTAGCAAAATACGGAAAGGAAAGTGGGTTTGCCTTCATATTTGACCCAGAACAACTCAGTTCAGCATGGAAATATCATTGCAAAAGCTTTTATTTAGCCAGAAATCAAGAGTGGAAGTTTTTTAGGCCGAATGAGCAAATATGCTTGTTTCTGCCAATTGCAGCAAAATACTGAAGGGAAAGTGGGTTTGCCTTCATATTTGACCCAGAACAACTCAGTTCAGCATTTAAATATTATTGCAAAAGCTTTTATTTAGCCAGAAATCAAAAGTGTAAGTTTTTATACGCTTAAAAGCATTTTCAGGCCGAATGAGCTGATTTCTGCCAATTGTAGCAAAATACGGAAAGGAAAGTGGGTTTTCCTTCATATTTGACCCAGAACAACTCAGTTCAGCATTTAAATATAATTGCAACAGCTTTTATTTAGGCAGCAATCAAGAGTGTAAGTTTTTATGCGCTTAAAAGCATTTTCAGGCCGAATGAGCTGATTTCTGCCAATTGAAGGAAAATACTGAAAGGAAAGTGGGTTTGCCTTCATATTTGAACCAGAACAACTCAATTCAGCATGGAACTGTAATTGCAACAGCTTTTTTTTTAGCCAGAAATCAAGAGTGGAAGATTTTTATGCGCTTAAAAGCATTTTCAGGCGAAATAAGCTGATTTCTGCCAATTGTAGCAAAATACTGAAAGGAAAGTGGGTTTGCCTTCATATTTGACGCATAACAACTCAATTCAGCATGGAAATATCATTGCAACAGCTTTAATTTAGCCAGAAATCAAGAGTGTAAGTTTTTATGCGCTTAAAAGCATTTTTCGGCCGAATAAACAAATATGCTTGTTTCTGCCAATTGTCGCAAAATACTAAAGGGAAAGTGGGTTTACCTTCATATTTGACCCAGAAAAACTCTGGTCAGCATGGAAATATCATTGCAACGTCTTTTATTTAGCCAGAAATAAGGAGTTTAGGCTTTTATGCGCTTAAACGTATTTTCAGGCCGAATGAGCTGATTTCTGCCAATTGTAGCAAAATACGGAAAGGAAAGTGGGTTTGCCTTCATATTTGACCCAGAACAACTCAGTTAAGCATTTAAATATCATTACAACAGCTTTTATTTAGCCAGAAATCAAGATTGTAAGTTTTTATGCGCTTAAAAGCATTTTCAGGCCGAATGAGCACATATGCTTGTTTCTGCCAATTGCAGCAAAATACTGAAAGGAAAGTGGGTTTGCCTTAATATTTGACCCAGAACAACTCAGTTCAGCATGGAAATATCATTGCAACATCTTTTATTTAGCCAGAAATAAGGAGTTTAAGTTTTTATGTGCTTAAAAGCATTTTCAGGCCGAATGAGCTGATTTCTGCCAATTGTGGCAAAATACGGAAAGGAAAGTGGGTTTGCCTTCATATTTGACCCAGAACAACTCAGTTCAGCATGGAAATATCATTGCAACAGCTTTTGTTTAGCCAGAAATCAAGAGTGTAAGTTTTTATGCGCTTAAAAGCATTTTCAGGCCGAATGAGCTGATTTCTGCCAATTGTAGCAAAATACTGAAAGGAAAGTGGGTTTGCCTTCATATTTGACCCAGAACAACTCAGTTCAGCATTGAGATATCATTGCAACAGCTTTAATTTAGCCAGAAATCAAGAGTGGAAGTTTTTCAGGCCGAATGAGCAAATATGCTTGTTTCTGCCAATTGCAGCAAAATACTGAAGGGAAAGTGGGTTTGCCTTCATATTTGACCAAGAACAACTCAGTTCAGCATGGAAATATTATTGCAACAGCTTTTATTTAGCCAGAAATGAAGATTGTAAGTTTTTATGCGCTTAAAAGCATTTTCAGGCCAAATGAGCTGATTTCTGCCAATTGCAGCAAAATACTGAAGGGAAAGTGGGTTTGCCTTCATATTTGACCCAGAACAACTCAATTCAGCATGGAAATATCATTGCAACAGCTTTTATTTAGCCAGCAATCAAGAGTGTAAGTTTTTATGCGCTTAAAAGCATTTTCAGGCCGAATGAGCTGATTTCTGCCAATTGAAGGAAAATACTGAAAGGAAAGTGGGTTTGCCTTCATATTTGAACCAGAACAACTCAATTCAGCATGGAAATATCATTGCAACAGCTTTAATTTAGCCAGAAATCAAGAGTGTAAGTTTTTATGCGCTTAAAAGCATTTTTCGGCCGAATAAACAAATATGCTTGTTTCTGCCAATTGCAGCAAAATACTAAAGGTAAAGTGGGTTTACCTTCATATTTGACGCAGAACAACTCAGTTCAGCATGGAAATATCATTGCAACATCTTTTATTTAGCCAGAAATAAGGAGTTTAAGCTTTTATGCGCTTAAACGTATTTTCAGGCCGAATGAGCTGATTTCTGCCAATTGTAGCAAAATACGGAAAGGAAAGTGGGTTTGCCTTTATATTTGACCCAGAACAACTCAGTTAAGCATTTAAATATCATTACAACAGCTTTTATTTAGCCAGAAATCAAGATTGTAAGTTTTTATGCGCTTAAAAGCATTTTCAGGCCGAATGAGCACATATGCTTGTTTCTGCCAATTGCAGCAAAATACTGAAAGGAAAGTGGGTTTGCCTTAATATTTGACCCAGAACAACTCAGTTCATCATGGAAATATCATTGCAACATCTTTTATTTTGCCAGAAATAAGGAGTTTAAGTTTTTATGCGCTTAAAAGCATTTTCAGGCCGAATGAGCTGATTTCTGCCAATTGTGGCAAAATACGGAAAGGAAAGTGGGTTTGCCTTCATATTTGACCCAGAACAATTCAGTTCAGCAAGGAAATATCATTGCAACAGCTTTTATTTAGCCAGAAATCAAGAGTGTACATTTATATGCGCTTACAAGCATTTTCTGGCCGAATGAGCAAATATGCTTGTTTCTGTCAATTGCAGCAAAATACTGAAGGTAAAGTGGGTTTGCCTTCATATTTGACCCAGAACAACTCAGTTCAGCATTGAAATATCATTGCAACAGCTTTTGTTTAGCCAGAAAACAAGAGTGTAAGTTTTTATGCGCTTAAAAGCATTTTCAGGCCGAATGAGCTGATTTCTGCCAATTGTAGCAAAATACTGAAAGGAAAGTGGGTTTGCCTTCATATTTGACCCAGAACAACTCAGTTCAGCATTGAGATATCATTGCAACAGCTTTAATTTAGCCAGAAATAAAGAGTGAAAGTTTTTCAGGCCGAATGAGCAAATATGCTTGTTTCTGCCAATTGCAGCAAAATACTGAAAGGAAAATGGGTTTGCCTTCATATTTGACCCAGAACAACTCAGTTCAGCATGAAAATATTATTGCAACAGCTTTTATTTAGCCAGAAATGAAGATTGTAAGTTTTTATGCGCTTAAAAGCATTTTCAGGCCAAATGAGCTGATTTCTGCCAATTGCAGCAAAATACTGAAGGGAAAGTGGGTTTGCCTTCATATTTGACCCAGAACAACTCAATTCAGCATGGAAATATCATTGCAACAGCTTTTATTTAGCCAGAAATCAAGAGTGGAAGTTTTTATGCGCTTAAACGCATTTTCAGGCCAAATGAGCTGATTTCTGCCAATTGCAGCAAAATACTGAAGGGTAAGTGGGTTTGCCTTCATCTTTGACCCAGAACAACTCAGTTCAGCATTTAAATATTATTGCAAAAGCTTTCATTTAGCCAGAAATCAAGAGTGTAAGTTTTTATACGCTTAAAAGCATTTTCAGGCGAAATAAGCTGATTTCTGCCAATTGTAGCAAAATACTGAAAGGAAAGTGGGTTTGTCTTCATATTTGACCCAGAACAACTCAATTCAGCATGGAAATATCATTGCAACAGCTTTAATTTAGCCAGAAATCAAGATTGTAAGTTTTTATGCGCTTAAAAGCATTTTCAGGCCGAATGAGCACATATGCTTGTTTCTGCCAATTGCAGCAAAATACTGAAAGGAAAGTGGGTTTGCCTTAATATTTGACCCAGAACAATTCAGTTCAGCATGGAAATATCATTGCAACATCTTTTATTTAGCCAGAAATAAGGAGTTTAAGTTTTTATGCGCTTAAAAGCATTTTCAGGCCGAATGAGCTGATTTCTGCCAATTGTGGCAAAATACGGAAAGGAAAGTGGGTTTGCCTTCATATTTGACCCAGAACAACTCAGTTCAGCATGGAAATATCATTGCAACAGCTTTAATTTAGCCAGAAATCAACAGTGGAAGTTTTTCAGGCCGAATGAGCAAATATGCTTGTTTCTGCCAATTGCAGCAAAATACTGAAAGGAAAATGGGTTTGCCTTCATATTTGACCCAGAACAACTCAGTTCAGCATGGAAATATTATTGCAACAGCTTTTATTTAGCCAGAAATGAAGATTGTAAGTTTTTATGCGCTTAAAAGCATTTTCAGGCCAAATGAGCTGATTTCTGCCAATTGCAGCAAAATACTGAAGGGAAAGTGGGTTTGCCTTCATATTTGACCCAGAACAACTCAATTCAGCATGGAAATATCATTGCAACAGCTTTTATTTAGCCAGCAATCAAGAGTGTAAGTTTTTATGCGCTTAAAAGCATTTTCAGGCCGAATGAGCTGATTTCTGCCAATTGAAGGAAAATACTGAAAGGAAAGTGGGTTTGCCTTCATATTTGAACCAGAACAACTCAATTCAGCATGGAAATATCATTGCAACAGCTTTAATTTAGCCAGAAATCAAGAGTGTAAGTTTTTATGCGCTTAAAAGCATTTTTCGGCCGAATAAACAAATATGCTTGTTTCTGCCAATTGCAGCAAAATACTAAAGGTAAAGTGGGTTTACCTTCATATTTGACCCAGAACAACTCAGTTCAGCATGGAAATATCATTGCAACATCTTTTATTTAGCCAGAAATAAGGAGTTTAAGCTTTTATGCGCTTAAACGTATTTTCAGGCCGAATGAGCTGATTTCTGCCAATTGTAGCAAAATACGGAAAGGAAAGTGGGTTTGCCTTTATATTTGACACAGAACAACTCAGTTAAGCATTTAAATATCATTACAACAGCTTTTATTTAGCAAGAAATCAAGATTGTAAGTTTTTATGCGCTTAAAAGCATTTTCAGGCCGAATGAGCACATATGCTTGTTTCTGCCAATTGCAGCAAAATACTGAAAGGAAAGTGGGTTTGTCTTAATATTTGACCCAGAACAACTCAGTTCAGCATGGAAATATCATTGCAACATCTTTTATTTAGCCAGAAATAAGGAGTTTAAGTTTTTATGCGCTTAAAAGCATTTTCAGGCCGAATGAGCTGATTTCTGCCAATTGTGGCAAAATACGGAAAGGAAAGTGGGTTTGCCTTCATATTTGACCCAGAACAACTCAGTTCAGCATGGAAATATCATTGCAACAGCTTTTATTTAGCCAGAAATCAAGAGTGTAAATTTATATGCGCTTACAAGCATTTTCTGGCCGAATGAGCAAATATGCTTGTTTCTGTCAATTGCAGCAAAATACTGAAGGTAAAGTGGGTTTGCCTTCATATTTGACCCAGAACAACTCAGTTCAGCATTGAAATATCATTGCAACAGCTTTTGTTTAGCCAGAAAACAAGAGTGTAAGTTTTTATGCGCTTAAAAGCATTTTCAGGCCGAATGAGCTGATTTCTGCCAATTGTAGCAAAATACTGAAAGGAAAGTGGGTTTGGCTTCATATTTGACCCAGAACAACTCAGTTCAGCATTGAGATATCATTGCAACAGCTTTAATTTAGCCAGAAATAAAGAGTGGAAGTTTTTCAGGCCGAATGAGCAAATATGCTTGTTTCTGCCAATTGCAGCAAAATACTGAAAGGAAAATGGGTTTGCCTTCATATTTGACCCAGAACAACTCAATTCAGCATTGAAATATCATTGCAACAGCTTTTATTTAGCCAGAAATCAAGAGTGGAAGTTTTTATGCGCTTAAAAGCATTTTCAGGCCAAATGAGCTGATTTCTGCCAATTGCAGCAAAATACTGAAGGGAAAGTGGGTTTGCCTTCATCTTTGACCCAGAACAACTCAGTTCAGCATTTAAATATTATTGCAAAAGCTTTTATTTAGCCAGAAATCAAGAGTGTAAGTTTTTATACGCTTAAAAGCATTTTCTGGCCGAATGAGCTGATTTATGCCAATTGTAGCAAAATACTGAAAGGAAAGTGGGCTTGCCTTCATATTTGACCCAGAACAACTCAGTTCAGCATGGAAATGTCATTGCAACAGCTTTTTTTTTTGCCAGAAATCAAGAGTGGAAGATTTTTATGCGCTTAAAAGCATTTTCAGGCCGAATGAGCTGATTTCTGCCAATTGAAGGAAAATACTGAAAGGAAAGTGGGTTTGCCTTCATATTTGAACCAGAACAACTCAATTCAGCATGGAAATATCATTGCAACAGCTTTAATTTAGCCAGAAATCAAGAGTGTAAGTTTTTATGCGCTTAAAAGCATTTTTCGGCCGAATAAACAAATATGCTTGTTTCTGCCAATTGCAGCAAAATACTAAAGGTAAAGTGGGTTTACCTTCATATTTGACGCAGAACAACTCAGTTCAGCATGGAAATATCATTGCAACATCTTTTATTTAGCCAGAAATAAGGAGTTTAAGCTTTTATGCGCTTAAACGTATTTTCAGGCCGAATGAGCTGATTTCTGCCAATTGTAGCAAAATACGGAAAGGAAAGTGGGTTTGCCTTTATATTTGACCCAGAACAACTCAGTTAAGCATTTAAATATCATTACAACAGCTTTTATTCAGCCAGAAATCAAGATTGTAAGTTTTTATGCGCTTAAAAGCATTTTCAGGCCGAATGAGCACATATGCTTGTTTCTGCCAATTGCAGCAAAATACTGAAAGGAAAGTGGGTTTGCCTTAATATTTGACCCAGAACAACTCAGTTCATCATGGAAATATCATTGCAACATCTTTTATTTTGCCAGAAATAAGGAGTTTAAGTTTTTATGCGCTTAAAAGCATTTTCAGGCCGAATGAGCTGATTTCTGCCAATTGTGGCAAAATACGGAAAGGAAAGTGGGTTTGCCTTCATATTTGACCCAGAACAATTCAGTTCAGCAAGGAAATATCATTGCAACAGCTTTTATTTAGCCAGAAATCAAGAGTGTACATTTATATGCGCTTACAAGCATTTTCTGGCCGAATGAGCAAATATGCTTGTTTCTGTCAATTGCAGCAAAATACTGAAGGTAAAGTGGGTTTGCCTTCATATTTGACCCAGAACAACTCAGTTCAGCATTGAAATATCATTGCAACAGCTTTTGTTTAGCCAGAAAACAAGAGTGTAAGTTTTTATGCGCTTAAAAGCATTTTCAGGCCGAATGAGCTGATTTCTGCCAATTGTAGCAAAATACTGAAAGGAAAGTGGGTTTGCCTTCATATTTGACCCAGAACAACTCAGTTCAGCATTGAGATATCATTGCAACAGCTTTAATTTAGCCAGAAATAAAGAGTGAAAGTTTTTCAGGCCGAATGAGCAAATATGCTTGTTTCTGCCAATTGCAGCAAAATACTGAAAGGAAAATGGGTTTGCCTTCATATTTGACCCAGAACAACTCAGTTCAGCATGAAAATATTATTGCAACAGCTTTTATTTAGCCAGAAATGAAGATTGTAAGTTTTTATGCGCTTAAAAGCATTTTCAGGCCAAATGAGCTGATTTCTGCCAATTGCAGCAAAATACTGAAGGGAAAGTGGGTTTGCCTTCATATTTGACCCAGAAAAACTCAATTCAGCATGGAAATATCATTGCAACAGCTTTTATTTAGCCAGAAATCAAGAGTGGAAGTTTTTATGCGCTTAAAAGCATTTTCAGGCCAAATGAGCTGATTTCTGCCAATTGCAGCAAAATACTGAAGGGAAAGTGGGTTTGCCTTCATCTTTGACCCAGAACAACTCAGTTCAGCATTTAAATATTATTGCAAAAGCTTTTATTTAGCTAGAAATCAAGAGTGTAAGTTTTTATACGCTTGAAAGCATTTTCAGGCCGAATGAGCTGATTTATGCCAATTGTAGCAAAATACTGAAAGGAAAGTGGGCTTGCCTTCATATTTGACCCAGAACAACTCAGTTCAGCATGGAAATATTATTGCAACAGCTTTTATTTAGCCAGAAATCAAGAGTGGAAGTTTTTTAGGCCGAATGAGCAAATATGCTTGTTTCTGCCAATTGCAGCAAAATACTGAAGGGAAAGTGGGTTTGCCTTCATATTTGACCCAGAACAACTCAGTTCAGCATGGAAATATCATTGCAACAGCTTTTATTTAGCCAGAAATCAAGAGTGGAAGTTTTTATGCGCTTAAAACCATTTTCAGGCCGAATGAGCTGATTTCTGCCAATTGTAGCAAAATACTGAAAGGAAAGTGGGTTTGCCTTCATATTTGACCCAGAACAACTCAGTTCAGCATGGAAATATCATTGCAACAGCTTTTGTTTAGTCAGCAATCAAGAGTGTAAGTTTTTATGCGCTTAAAAGCATTTTTCGGCCGAATGAACAAATATGCTTGTTTCTGCCAATTGTCGCAAAATACTGAAGGGAAAGTGGGTTTGCCTTCATATTTGACCCAGAACAACTCAGTTCAGCATAAAATATCATTGCAACAGCTTTTATTTAGTCAGAAATCAAGATTGTAAGTTTTTATGCGCTTAAAAGCAATTTCAGGCCGAATGAGCTGATTTCTGCCAATTGTAGCAAAATACTGACGAGAAAGTGGGTTTGCCTTCATATTTGACCCAGAACAACTCAGTTCAGCATGGAAATATCATTGCAACAGATTTTATTTAGCCAGAAATCAAGATTGTAAGTTTTTATGCGCTTAAAAGCTTTTATTTAGCCAGAAATAAGGAGTTTAAGTTTTTTTGCGCTTAAACGCATTTTCAGGCCGAATGAGCTGATTTCTGCCAATTGTAGCAAAATACTGAAAGGAAAGTGGGTTTGCCTTCATATTTGACCCAGAACAACTCACTTCATAATTTAAATATCATTACAACAGATTTTATTTAGCCAGAAATCAAGATTGTAAGTTTTTATGCGCTTAAAAGCATTTTCAGGCCGAATGAGCACATATGCTTGTTTCTGCCAATTGCAGCAAAATACTGAAAGGAAAGTCGGTTTGCCTTAATATTTGAGCCAGAACAACTCAGTTCAGCATGGAAATATCATTGCAACAGCTTTTATTTAGCCAGAAATAAGGAGTTTAAGTTTTTATGCGCCTAAAAGCATTTTCAGGCCAAATGAGCTGATTTCTGCCAATTGTAGCAAAATACGGAAAGGAAAGTGGGTTTGCCTTCATATTTGACGCATAACAACTCAGTTCAGCATGGAAATATCATTGCAACAGCTTTTATTTAGCCAGAAATCAAGACTGTAAATTTATATGCGGTTAAAAGCATTTTCTGGCCGAATGAGCAAATATGCTTGTTTCTGTCAATTGCAGCAAAATACTGAAGGTAAAGTGGGTTTGCCTTCATAATTGACCCAGAACAACTCAGTTCAGCATTGAAATATCATTGCAACAGCTTTTGTTTAGCCAGAAAACAAGAGTGTAAGTTTTTATGCGCTTAAAAGCATTTTCAGGCCGAATGAGCTGATTTCTGCCAATTGTAGCAAAATACTGAAAGGAAAGTGGGTTTGCCTTCATATTTGACCCAGAACAACTAAGTTCAGCATGGAAATATTATTGCAACAGCTTTTATTTAGCCAGAAATGAAGATTGTAAGTTTTTATGCGCTTAAAAGCATTTTCAGGCCAAATGAGCTGATTTCTGCCAATTGCAGCAAAATACTGAAGGGAAAGTGGGTTTGCCTTCATATTTGACCCAGAACAACTCAATTCAGCATGGAAATATCATTGCAACAGCTTTTATTTAGCCAGAAATCAAGAGTGGAAGTTTTTTAGGCCGAATGAGCAAATATGCTTGTTTCTGCCAATTGCAGCCAAATACTGAAGGGAAAGTGGGTTTGCCTTAATATTTGACCCAGAACAACTCAGTTCAGCATGGAAATATCATTGCAACATCTTTTATTTAGCCAGAAATAGGGAGTTTAAGTTTTTATGCGCCTAAAAGCATTTTCAGGCCAAATGAGCTGATTTCTGCCAATTGCAGCAAAATACTGAAGGGAAAGTGGGTTTGCCTTCATATTTGACCCAGAACAACTCAATTCAGCATGGAAATATCATTGCAACAGCTTTTATTTAGCCAGAAATCAAGAGTGGAAGTTTTTATGCGCTTAAACGCATTTTCAGGCCAAATGAGCTGATTTCTGCCAATTGCAGCAAAATACTGAAGGGAAAGTGGGTTTGCCTTCATCTTTGACCCAGAACAACTCAGTTCAGCATTTAAATATTATTGCAAAAGCTTTTATTTAGCCAGAAATCAAGAGTGTAAGTTTTTATACGCTTAAAAGCATTTTCAGGCGAAATAAGCTGATTTCTGCCAATTGTAGCAAAATACTGAAAGGAAAGTGGGTTTGTCTTCATATTTGACCCAGAACAACTCAATTCAGCATGGAAATATCATTGCAACAGCTTTAATTTAGCCAGAAATCAAGATTGTAAGTTTTTATGCGCTTAAAAGCATTTTCAGGCCGAATGAGCACATATGCTTGTTTCTGCCAATTGCAGCAAAATACTGAAAGGAAAGTGGGTTTGCCTTAATATTTGACCCAGAACAATTCAGTTCAGCATGGAAATATCATTGCAACATCTTTTATTTAGCCAGAAATAAGGAGTTTAAGTTTTTATGCGCTTAAAAGCATTTTCAGGCCGAATGAGCTGATTTCTGCCAATTGTGGCAAAATACGGAAAGGAAAGTGGGTTTGCCTTCATATTTGACCCAGAACAACTCAGTTCAGCATGGAAATATCATTGCAACAGCTTTAATTTAGCCAGAAATGAACAGTGGAAGTTTTTCAGGCCGAATGAGCAAATATGCTTGTTTCTGCCAATTGCAGCAAAATACTGAAAGGAAAATGGGTTTGCCTTCATATTTGACCCAGAACAACTCAGTTCAGCATGGAAATATTATTGCAACAGCTTTTATTTAGCCAGAAATGAAGATTGTAAGTTTTTATGCGCTTAAAAGCATTTTCAGGCCAAATGAGCTGATTTCTGCCAATTGCAGCAAAATACTGAAGGGAAAGTGGGTTTGCCTTCATATTTGACCCAGAACAACTCAATTCAGCATGGAAATATCATTGCAACAGCTTTTATTTAGCCAGCAATCAAGAGTGTAAGTTTTTATGCGCTTAAAAGCATTTTCAGGCCGAATGAGCTGATTTCTGCCAATTGAAGGAAAATACTGAAAGGAAAGTGGGTTTGCCTTCATATTTGAACCAGAACAACTCAATTCAGCATGGAAATATCATTGCAACAGCTTTAATTTAGCCAGAAATCAAGAGTGTAAGTTTTTATGCGCTTAAAAGCATTTTTCGGCCGAATAAACAAATATGCTTGTTTCTGCCAATTGCAGCAAAATACTAAAGGTAAAGTGGGTTTACCTTCATATTTGACCCAGAACAACTCAGTTCAGCATGGAAATATCATTGCAACATCTTTTATTTAGCCAGAAATAAGGAGTTTAAGCTTTTATGCGCTTAAACGTATTTTCAGGCCGAATGAGCTGATTTCTGCCAATTGTAGCAAAATACGGAAAGGAAAGTGGGTTTGCCTTTATATTTGACACAGAACAACTCAGTTAAGCATTTAAATATCATTACAACAGCTTTTATTTAGCAAGAAATCAAGATTGTAAGTTTTTATGCGCTTAAAAGCATTTTCAGGCCGAATGAGCACATATGCTTGTTTCTGCCAATTGCAGCAAAATACTGAAAGGAAAGTGGGTTTGCCTTAATATTTGACCCAGAACAACTCAGTTCAGCATGGAAATATCATTGCAACATCTTTTATTTAGCCAGAAATAAGGAGTTTAAGTTTTTATGCGCTTAAAAGCATTTTCAGGCCGAATGAGCTGATTTCTGCCAATTGTGGCAAAATACGGAAAGGAAAGTGGGTTTGCCTTCATATTTGACCCAGAACAACTCAGTTCAGCATGGAAATATCATTGCAACAGCTTTTATTTAGCCAGAAATCAAGAGTGTAAATTTATATGCGCTTACAAGCATTTTCTGGCCGAATGAGCAAATATGCTTGTTTCTGTCAATTGCAGCAAAATACTGAAGGTAAAGTGGGTTTGCCTTCATATTTGACCCAGAACAACTCAATTCAGCATGGAAATATCATTGCAACAGCTTTTATTTAGCCAGCAATCAAGAGTGTAAGTTTTTATGCGCTTAAAAGCATTTTCAGGCCGAATGAGCTGATTTCTGCCAATTGAAGGAAAATACTGAAAGGAAAGTGGGTTTGCCTTCATATTTGAACCAGAACAACTCAATTCAGCATGGAAATATCATTGCAACAGCTTTAATTTAGCCAGAAATCAAGAGTGTAAGTTTTTATGCGCTTAAAAGCATTTTTCGGCCGAATAAACAAATATGCTTGTTTCTGCCAATTGCAGCAAAATACTAAAGGTAAAGTGGGTTTACCTTCATATTTGACGCAGAACAACTCAGTTCAGCATGGAAATATCATTGCAACATCTTTTATTTAGCCAGAAATAAGGAGTTTAAGCTTTTATGCGCTTAAACGTATTTTCAGGCCGAATGAGCTGATTTCTGCCAATTGTAGCAAAATACGGAAAGGAAAGTGGGTTTGCCTTTATATTTGACCCAGAACAACTCAGTTAAGCATTTAAATATCATTACAACAGCTTTTATTTAGCCAGAAATCAAGATTGTAAGTTTTTATGCGCTTAAAAGCATTTTCAGGCCGAATGAGCACATATGCTTGTTTCTGCCAATTGCAGCAAAATACTGAAAGGAAAGTGGGTTTGCCTTAATATTTGACCCAGAACAACTCAGTTCATCATGGAAATATCATTGCAACATCTTTTATTTTGCCAGAAATAAGGAGTTTAAGTTTTTATGCGCTTAAAAGCATTTTCAGGCCGAATGAGCTGATTTCTGCCAATTGTGGCAAAATACGGAAAGGAAAGTGGGTTTGCCTTCATATTTGACCCAGAACAATTCAGTTCAGCAAGGAAATATCATTGCAACAGCTTTTATTTAGCCAGAAATCAAGAGTGTACATTTATATGCGCTTACAAGTATTTTCTGGCCGAATGAGCAAATATGCTTGTTTCTGTCAATTGCAGCAAAATACTGAAGGTAAAGTGGGTTTGCCTTCATATTTGACCCAGAACAACTCAGTTCAGCATTGAAATATCATTGCAACAGCTTTTGTTTAGCCAGAAAACAAGAGTGTAAGTTTTTATGCGCTTAAAAGCATTTTCAGGCCGAATGAGCTGATTTCTGCCAATTGTAGCAAAATACTGAAAGGAAAGTGGGTTTGCCTTCATATTTGACCCAGAACAACTCAGTTCAGCATTGAGATATCATTGCAACAGCTTTAATTTAGCCAGAAATAAAGAGTGAAAGTTTTTCAGGCCGAATGAGCAAATATGCTTGTTTCTGCCAATTGCAGCAAAATACTGAAAGGAAAATGGGTTTGCCTTCATATTTGACCCAGAACAACTCAGTTCAGCATGAAAATATTATTGCAACAGCTTTTATTTAGCCAGAAATGAAGATTGTAAGTTTTTATGCGCTTAAAAGCATTTTCAGGCCAAATGAGCTGATTTCTGCCAATTGCAGCAAAATACTGAAGGGAAAGTGGGTTTGCCTTCATATTTGACCCAGAACAACTCAATTCAGCATGGAAATATCATTGCAACAGCTTTTATTTAGCCAGAAATCAAGAGTGGAAGTTTTTTAGGCCGAATGAGCAAATATGCTTGTTTCTGCCAATTGCAGCAAAATACTGAAGGGAAAGTGGGTTTGCCTTCATATTTGACCCAGAACAACTCAGTTCAGCATGGAAATATCATTGCAACAGCTTTTATTTAGCCAGAAATCAAGAGTGGAAGTTTTTATGCGCTTAAAACCATTTTCAGGCCGAATGAGCTGATTTCTGCCAATTGTAGCAAAATACTGAAAGGAAAGTGGGTTTGCCTTCATATTTGACCCAGAACAACTCAGTTCAGCATGGAAATATCATTGCAACAGCTTTTGTTTAGTCAGCAATCAAGAGTGTAAGTTTTTATGCGCTTAAAAGCATTTTTCGGCCGAATGAACAAATATGCTTGTTTCTGCCAATTGTCGCAAAATACTGAAGGGAAAGTGGGTTTGCCTTCATATTTGACCCAGAACAACTCAGTTCAGCATGAAAATATCATTGCAACAGCTTTTATTTAGTCAGAAATCAAGATTGTAAGTTTTTATGCGCTTAAAAGCAATTTCAGGCCGAATGAGCTGATTTCTGCCAATTGTAGCAAAATACTGAAAGGAAAGTGGGTTTGCCTTCATATTTGACCCAGAACAACTAAGTTCAGCATGGAAATATTATTGCAACAGCTTTTATTTAGCCAGAAATGAAGATTGTAAGTTTTTATGCGCTTAAAAGCATTTTCAGGCCAAATGAGCTGATTTCTGCCAATTGCAGCAAAATACTGAAGGGAAAGTGGGTTTGCCTTCATATTTGACCCAGAACAACTCAATTCAGCATGGAAATATCATTGCAACAGCTTTTATTTAGCCAGAAATCAAGAGTGGAAGTTTTTTAGGCCGAATGAGCAAATATGCTTGTTTCTGCCAATTGCAGCCAAATACTGAAGGGAAAGTGGGTTTGCCTTAATATTTGACCCAGAACAACTCAGTTCAGCATGGAAATATCATTGCAACATCTTTTATTTAGCCAGAAATAGGGAGTTTAAGTTTTTATGCGCCTAAAAGCATTTTCAGGCCAAATGAGCTGATTTCTGCCAATTGCAGCAAAATACTGAAGGGAAAGTGGGTTTGCCTTCATATTTGACCCAGAACAACTCAATTCAGCATGGAAATATCATTGCAACAGCTTTTATTTAGCCAGAAATCAAGAGTGGAAGTTTTTATGCGCTTAAACGCATTTTCAGGCCAAATGAGCTGATTTCTGCCAATTGCAGCAAAATACTGAAGGGAAAGTGGGTTTGCCTTCATCTTTGACCCAGAACAACTCAGTTCAGCATTTAAATATTATTGCAAAAGCTTTTATTTAGCCAGAAATCAAGAGTGTAAGTTTTTATACGCTTAAAAGCATTTTCAGGCGAAATAAGCTGATTTCTGCCAATTGAAGGAAAATACTGAAAGGAAAGTGGGTTTGCCTTCATATTTGAACCAGAACAACTCACTTCAGCATGGAAATATCATTGCAACAGCTTTAATTTAGCCAGAAATCAGGAGTGTAAGTTTTTATGCGCTTAAAAGCATTTTTCGGCCGAATAAACAAATATGCTTGTTTCTGCCAATTGCAGCAAAATACTAAAGGTAAAGTGGGTTTACCTTCATATTTGACCCAGAACAACTCAGTTCAGCATGGAAATATCATTGCAACATCTTTTATTTAGCCAGAAATAAGGAGTTTAAGCTTTTATGCGCTTAAACGTATTTTCAGGCCGAATGAGCTGATTTCTGCCAATTGTAGCAAAATACGGAAAGGAAAGTGGGTTTGCCTTTATATTTGACACAGAACAACTCAGTTAAGCATTTAAATATCATTACAACAGCTTTTATTTAGCAAGAAATCAAGATTGTAAGTTTTTATGCGCTTAAAAGCATTTTCAGGCCGAATGAGCACATATGCTTGTTTCTGCCAATTGCAGCAAAATACTGAAAGGAAAGTGGGTTTGCCTTAATATTTGACCCAGAACAACTCAGTTCAGCATGGAAATATCATTGCAACATCTTTTATTTAGCCAGAAATAAGGAGTTTAAGTTTTTATGCGCTTAAAAGCATTTTCAGGCCGAATGAGCTGATTTCTGCCAATTGTGGCAAAATACGGAAAGGAAAGTGGGTTTGCCTTCATATTTGACCCAGAACAACTCAGTTCAGCATGGAAATATCATTGCAACAGCTTTTATTTAGCCAGAAATCAAGAGTGTAAATTTATATGCGCTTACAAGCATTTTCTGGCCGAATGAGCAAATATGCTTGTTTCTGTCAATTGCAGCAAAATACTGAAGGTAAAGTGGATTTGCCTTCATATTTGACCCAGAACAACTCAGTTCAGCATTGAAATATCATTGCAACAGCTTTTGTTTAGCCAGAAAACAAGAGTGTAAGTTTTTATGCGCTTAAAAGCATTTTCAGGCCGAATGAGCTGATTTCTGCCAATTGTAGCAAAATACTGAAAGGAAAGTGGGTTTGGCTTCATATTTGACCCAGAACAACTCAGTTCAGCATGGAGATATCATTGCAACAGCTTTAATTTAGCCAGAAATAAAGAGTGGAAGTTTTTCAGGCCGAATGAGCAAATATGCTTGTTTCTGCCAATTGCAGCAAAATACTGAAAGGAAAATGGGTTTGCCTTCATATTTGACCCAGAACAACTCAATTCAGCATGGAAATATCATTGCAACAGCTTTTATTTAGCCAGAAATCAAGAGTGGAAGTTTTTATGCGCTTAAAAGCATTTTCAGGCCAAATGAGCTGATTTCTGCCAATTGCAGCAAAATACTGAAGGGAAAGTGGGTTTGCCTTCATCTTTGACCCAGAACAACTCAGTTCAGCATTTAAATATTATTGCAAAAGCTTTTATTTAGCCAGAAATCAAGAGTGTAAGTTTTTATACGCTTAAAAGCATTTTCAGGCCGAATGAGCTGATTTATGCCAATTGTAGCAAAATACTGAAAGGAAAGTGGGCTTGCCTTCATATTTGACCCAGAACAACTCAGTTCAGCATGGAAATGTCATTGCAACATCTTTTATTTAGCCAGAAATAAGGAGTTTAAGTTTTTATGCGCTTAAAAGCATTTTTCGGCCGAATAAACAAATATGCTTGTTTCTGCCAATTGCAGCAAAATACTAAAGGTAAAGTGGGTTTACCTTCATATTTGACCCAGAACAACTCAGTTCAGCATGGAAATATCATTGCAACATCTTTTATTTAGCCAGAAATAAGGAGTTTAAGCTTTTATGCGCTTAAACGTATTTTCAGGCCGAATGAGCTGATTTCTGCCAATTGTAGCAAAATACGGAAAGGAAAGTGGGTTTGCCTTTATATTTGACACAGAACAACTCAGTTAAGCATTTAAATATCATTACAACAGCTTTTATTTAGCAAGAAATCAAGATTGTAAGTTTTTATGCGCTTAAAAGCATTTTCAGGCCGAATGAGCACATATGCTTGTTTCTGCCAATTGCAGCAAAATACTGAAAGGAAAGTGGGTTTGCCTTAATATTTGACCCAGAACAACTCAGTTCAGCATGGAAATATCATTGCAACATCTTTTATTTAGCCAGAAATCAAGAGTGTAAATTTATATGCGCTTACAAGCATTTTCTGGCCGAATGAGCAAATATGCTTGTTTCTGTCAATTGCAGCAAAATACTGAAGGTAAAGTGGGTTTGCCTTCATATTTGACCCAGAACAACTCAGTTCAGCATTGAAATATCATTGCAACAGCTTTTATTTAGCCAGAAATCAAGAGTGTAAATTTATATGCGCTTACAAGCATTTTCTGGCCGAATGAGCAAATATGCTTGTTTCTGTCAATTGCAGCAAAATACTGAAGGTAAAGTGGGTTTGCCTTCATATTTGACCCAGAACAACTCAGTTCAGCATTGAAATATCATTGCAACAGCTTTTGTTTAGCCAGAAAACAAGAGTGTAAGTTTTTATGCGCTTAAAAGCATTTTCAGGCCGAATGAGCTGATTTCTGCCAATTGTAGCAAAATACTGAAAGGAAAGTGGGTTTGGCTTCATATTTGACCCAGAACAACTCAGTTCAGCATTGAGATATCATTGCAACAGCTTTAATTTAGCCAGAAATAAAGAGTGGAAGTTTTTCAGGCCGAATGAGCAAATATGCTTGTTTCTGCCAATTGCAGCAAAATACTGAAAGGAAAATGGGTTTGCCTTCATATTTGACCCAGAACAACTCAATTCAGCATGGAAATATCATTGCAACAGCTTTTATTTAGCCAGAAATCAAGAGTGGAAGTTTTTATGCGCTTAAAAGCATTTTCAGGCCAAATGAGCTGATTTCTGCCAATTGCAGCAAAATACTGAAGGGAAAGTGGGTTTGCCTTCATCTTTGACCCAGAACAACTCAGTTCAGCATTTAAATATTATTGCAAAAGCTTTTATTTAGCCAGAAATCAAGAGTGTAAGTTTTTATACGCTTAAAAGCATTTTCAGGCCGAATGAGCTGATTTATGCCAATTGTAGCAAAATACTGAAAGGAAAGTGGGCTTGCCTTCATATTTGACCCAGAACAACTCAGTTCAGCATGGAAATGTCATTGCAACATCTTTTATTTAGCCAGAAATAAGGAGTTTAAGTTTTTATGCGCTTAAAAGCATTTTCAGGCCAAATAAGCTGATTTCTGCCAATTGCAGCAAAATACTGAAGGGAAAGTGGGTTTGCCTTCATATTTGACCCAGAACAACTCAGTTCAGCATGGAAATATTATTGCAACAGCTTTTATTTAGCCAGAAATCAAGAGTGGAAGTTTTTTAGGCCGAATGAGCAAATATGCTTGTTTCTGCCAATTGCAGCAAAATACTGATGGGAATGTGGGTTTGCCTTCATATTTGACCCAGAACAACTCAGTTCAGCATGGAAATATCATTGCAACAGCTTTTATTTAGCCAGAAATCAAGAGTGGAAGTTTTTATGCGCTTAAAACCATTTTCAGGCCGAATGAGCTGATTTCTGCCAATTGTAGCAAAATACTGAAAGGAAAGTGGGTTTGCCTTCATATTTGACCCAGAACAACTCAGTTCAGCATGGAAATATCATTGCAACAGCTTTTGTTTAGTCAGCAATCAAGAGTGTAAGTTTTTATGCGCTTAAAAGCATTTTTCGGCCGAATGAACAAATATGCTTGTTTCTGCCAATTGTCGCAAAATACTGAAGGGAAAGTGGGTTTGCCTTCATATTTGACCCAGAACAACTCAGTTCAGCATGGAAATATCATTGCAACAGCTTTTATTTAGCCAGAAATCAAGAGTGGAAGTTTTTATGCGCTTAAAACCATTTTCAGGCCGAATGAGCTGATTTCTGCCAATTGTAGCAAAATACTGAAAGGAAAGTGGGTTTGCCTTCATATTTGACCCAGAACAACTCAGTTCAGCATGGAAATATCATTGCAACAGCTTTTGTTTAGTCAGCAATCAAGAGTGTAAGTTTTTATGCGCTTAAAAGCATTTTTCGGCCGAATGAACAAATATGCTTGTTTCTGCCAATTGCAGCAAAATACTGAAGGGAAAGTGGGTTTGCCTTCATATTTGACCCAGAACAACTCAGTTCAGCATGGAAATATTATTGCAACAGCTTTTATTTAGCCAGAAATCAAGAGTGGAAGTTTTTTAGGCCGAATGAGCAAATATGCTTGTTTCTGCCAATTGCAGCAAAATACTGAAGGGAAAGTGGGTTTGCCTTCATATTTGACCCAGAACAACTCAGTTCAGCATGGAAATATCATTGCAACAGCTTTTATTTAGCCAGAAATCAAGAGTGGAAGTTTTTATGCGCTTAAAACCATTTTCAGGCCGAATGAGCTGATTTCTGCCAATTGTAGCAAAATACTGAAAGGAAAGTGGGTTTGCCTTCATATTTGACCCAGAACAACTCAGTTCAGCATGGAAATATCATTGCAACATCTTTTATTTAGCCAGAAATAAGGAGTTTAAGTTTTTTTGCGCTTAAACGCATTTTCAGGCCGAATGACCTGATTTCTGCCAATTGTAGCAAAATACGGAAAGGAAAGTGGGGTTGCTTTCATATTTGACCCAGAACAACTCAGTTCATAATTTAAATATCATTACAACAGCTTTTATTTAGCCAGAAATCAAGATTGTAAGTTTTTATGCGCTTAAAAGCATTTTCAGGCCGAATGAGCACATATGCTTGTTTCTGCCAATTGCAGCAAAATACTGAAAGGAAAGTCGGTTTGCCTTAATATTTGACCCAGAACAACTCAGTTCAGCATGGAAATATCATTGCAACATCTTTTATTTAGCCAGAAATAAGGAGTTTAAGTTTTTATGCGCCTAAAAGCATTTTCAGGCCAAATGAGCTGATTTCTGCCAATTGTAGCAAAATACGGAAAGGAAAGTCGGTTTGCCTTAATATTTGACCCAGAACAACTCAGTTCAGCATGGAAATATCATTGCAACAGCTTTTATTTAGCCAGAAATCAAGAGTGGAAGTTTTTTAGGCCGAATGAGCAAATATGCTTGTTTCTGCCAATTGCAGCAAAATACTGATGGGAATGTGGGTTTGCCTTCATATTTGACCCAGAACAACTCAGTTCAGCATGGAAATATCATTGCAACAGCTTTTGTTTAGTCAGCAATCAAGAGTGTAAGTTCTTATGCGCTTAAAAGCATTTTTCGGCCGAATGAACAAATATGCTTGTTTCTGCCAATTGTCGCAAAATACTGAAGGGAAAGTGGGTTTGCCTTCATATTTGACCCAGAACAACTCAGTTCAGCATGGAAATATTATTGCAACAGCTTTTATTTAGCCAGAAATCAAGAGTGGAAGTTTTTTAGGCCGAATGAGCAAATATGCTTGTTTCTGCCAATTGCAGCAAAATACTGAAGGGAAAGTGGGTTTGCCTTCATATTTGACCCAGAACAACTCAGTTCAGCATGGAAATATCATTGCAACAGCTTTTATTTAGCCAGAAATCAAGAGTGGAAGTTTTTATGCGCTTAAAACCATTTTCAGGCCGAATGAGCTGATTTCTGCCAATTGTAGCAAAATACTGAAAGGAAAGTGGGTTTGCCTTCATATTTGACCCAGAACAACTCAGTTCAGCATGGAAATATCATTGCAACAGCTTTTGTTTAGTCAGCAATCAAGAGTGTAAGTTTTTATGCGCTTAAAAGCATTTTTCGGCCGAATGAACAAATATGCTTGTTTCTGCCAATTGTCGCAAAATACTGAAGGGAAAGTGGGTTTGCCTTCATATTTGACCCAGAACAACTCAGTTCAGCATGGAAATATCATTGCAACAGCTTTTATTTAGCCAGAAATCAAGAGTGGAAGTTTTTATGCGCTTAAAACCATTTTCAGGCCGAATGAGCTGATTTCTGCCAATTGTAGCAAAATACTGAAAGGAAAGTGGGTTTGCCTTCATATTTGACCCAGAACAACTCAGTTCAGCATGGAAATATCATTGCAACAGCTTTTGTTTAGTCAGCAATCAAGAGTGTAAGTTCTTATGCGCTTAAAAGCATTTTTCGGCCGAATGAACAAATATGCTTGTTTCTGCCAATTGTCGCAAAATACTGAAGGGAAAGTGGGTTTGCCTTCATATTTGACCCAGAACAACTCAGTTCAGCATGAAAATATCATTGCAACAGCTTTTATTTAGTCAGAAATCAAGATTGTAAGTTTTTATGCGCTTAAAAGCAATTTCAGGCCGAATAAGCTGATTTCTGCCAATTGTAGCAAAATACTGACGAGAAAGTGGGTTTGCCTTCATATTTGACCCAGAACAACTCAGTTCAGCATGGAAATATCATTGCAACATCTTTTATTTAGCCAGAAATAAGGAGTTTAAGTTTTTTTGCGCTTAAACGCATTTTCAGGCCGAATGACCTGATTTCTGCCAATTGTAGCAAAATACGGAAAGGAAAGTGGGGTTGCTTTCATATTTGACCCAGAACAACTCAGTTCATAATTTAAATATCATTACAACAGCTTTTATTTAGCCAGAAATCAAGATTGTAAGTTTTTATGCGCTTAAAAGCATTTTCAGGCCGAATGAGCACATATGCTTGTTTCTGCCAATTGCAGCAAAATACTGAAAGGAAAGTCGGTTTGCCTTAATATTTGACCCAGAACAACTCAGTTCAGCATGGAAATATCATTGCAACATCTTTTATTTAGCCAGAAATAAGGAGTTTAAGTTTTTATGCGCCTAAAAGCATTTTCAGGCCAAATGAGCTGATTTCTGCCAATTGTAGCAAAATACGGAAAGGAAAGTGGGTTTGCCTTCATATTTGACGCATAACAACTCAGTTCAGCATGGAAATATCATTGCAACAGCTGTTATTTAGCCAGAAATCAAGACTGTAAATTTATATGCGCTTAAAAGCATTTTCTGGCCGAATGAGCAAATATGCTTGTTTCTGTCAATTGCAGCAAAATACTGAAGGTAAAGTGGGTTTGCCTTAATAATTGACCCAGAACAACTCAGTTCAGCATTGAAATATCATTGCAACAGCTTTTGTTTAGCCAGAAAACAAGAGTGTAAGTTTTTATGCGCTTAAAAGCATTTTCAGGCCGAATGAGCTGATTTCTGCCAATTGTAGCAAAATACTGAAAGGAAAGTGGGTTTGCCTTCATATTTGACCCAGAACAACTCAGTTCAGCATGGAAATATTATTGCAACAGCTTTTATTTAGCCAGAAATGAAGATTGTAAGTTTTTATGCGCTTAAAAGCATTTTCAGGCCAAATGAGCTGATTTCTGCCAATTGCAGCAAAATACTGAAGGGAAAGTGGGTTTGCCTTCATATTTGACCCAGAACAACTCAATTCAGCATGGAAATATCATTGCAACAGCTTTTATTTAGCCAGCAATCAAGAGTGTAAGTTTTTATGCGCTTAAAAGCATTTTCAGGCCGAATGAGCTGATTTCTGCCAATTGAAGGAAAATACTGAAAGGAAAGTGGGTTTGCCTTCATATTTGACCCAGAACAACTCAGTTCAGCATGGAAATATCATTGCAACAGCTTTTGTTTAGTCAGCAATCAAGAGTGTAAGTTTTTATGCGCTTAAAAGCATTTTTCGGCCGAATGAACAAATATGCTTGTTTCTGCCAATTGTCGCAAAATACTGAAGGGAAAGTGGGTTTGCCTTCATATTTGACCCAGAACAACTCAGTTCAGCATGGAAATATCATTGCAACAGCTTTTATTTAGCCAGAAATCAAGAGTGGAAGTTTTTATGCGCTTAAAACCATTTTCAGGCCGAATGAGCTGATTTCTGCCAATTGTAGCAAAATACTGAAAGGAAAGTGGGTTTGCCTTCATATTTGACCCAGAACAACTCAGTTCAGCATGGAAATATCATTGCAACAGCTTTTGTTTAGTCAGCAATCAAGAGTGTAAGTTTTTATGCGCTTAAACGCATTTTCAGGCCGAATGACCTGATTTCTGCCAATTGTAGCAAAATACGGAAAGGAAAGTGGGGTTGCTTTCATATTTGACCCAGAACAACTCAGTTCATAATTTAAATATCATTACAACAGCTTTTATTTAGCCAGAAATCAAGATTGTAAGTTTTTATGCGCTTAAAAGCATTTTCAGGCCGAATGAGCACATATGCTTGTTTCTGCCAATTGCAGCAAAATACTGAAAGGAAAGTCGGTTTGCCTTAATATTTGACCCAGAACAACTCAGTTCAGCATGGAAATATCATTGCAACATCTTTTATTTAGCCAGAAATAAGGAGTTTAAGTTTTTATGCGCCTAAAAGCATTTTCAGGCCAAATGAGCTGATTTCTGCCAATTGTAGCAAAATACGGAAAGGAAAGTGGGTTTGCCTTCATATTTGACGCATAACAACTCAGTTCAGCATGGAAATATCATTGCAACAGCTGTTATTTAGCCAGAAATCAAGACTGTAAATTTATATGCGCTTAAAAGCATTTTCTGGCCGAATGAGCAAATATGCTTGTTTCTGTCAATTGCAGCAAAATACTGAAGGTAAAGTGGGTTTGCCTTCATAATTGACCCAGAACAACTCAGTTCAGCATTGAAATATCATTGCAACAGCTTTTGTTTAGCCAGAAAACAAGAGTGTAAGTTTTTATGCGCTTAAAAGCATTTTCAGGCCGAATGAGCTGATTTCTGCCAATTGTAGCAAAATACTGAAAGGAAAGTGGGTTTGCCTTCATATTTGACCCAGAACAACTCAGTTCAGCATGGAAATATTATTGCAACAGCTTTTATTTAGCCAGAAATGAAGATTGTAAGTTTTTATGCGCTTAAAAGCATTTTCAGGCCAAATGAGCTGATTTCTGCCAATTGCAGCAAAATACTGAAGGGAAAGTGGGTTTGCCTTCATATTTGACCCAGAACAACTCAATTCAGCATGGAAATATCATTGCAACAGCTTTTATTTAGCCAGCAATCAAGAGTGTAAGTTTTTATGCGCTTAAAAGCATTTTCAGGCCGAATGAGCTGATTTCTGCCAATTGAAGGAAAATACTGAAAGGAAAGTGGGTTTGCCTTCATATTTGACCCAGAACAACTCAGTTAAGCATGGAAATATCATTGCAACAGCTTTTGTTTAGTCAGCAATCAAGAGTGTAAGTTTTTATGCGCTTAAAAGCATTTTTCGGCCGAATGAACAAATATGCTTGTTTCTGCCAATTGTCGCAAAATACTGAAGGGAAAGTGGGTTTGCCTTCATATTTGACCCAGAACAACTCAGTTCAGCATGGAAATATCATTGCAACAGCTTTTATTTAGCCAGAAATCAAGAGTGGAAGTTTTTATGCGCTTAAAACCATTTTCAGGCCGAATGAGCTGATTTCTGCCAATTGTAGCAAAATACTGAAAGGAAAGTGGGTTTGCCTTCATATTTGACCCAGAACAACTCAGTTCAGCATGGAAATATCATTGCAACAGCTTTTGTTTAGTCAGCAATCAAGAGTGTAAGTTTTTATGCGCTTAAAAGCATTTTTCGGCCGAATGAACAAATATGCTTGTTTCTGCCAATTGCAGCAAAATACTGAAGGGAAAGTGGGTTTGCCTTCATATTTGACCCAGAACAACTCAGTTCAGCATGGAAATATTATTGCAACAGCTTTTATTTAGCCAGAAATCAAGAGTGGAAGTTTTTTAGGCCGAATGAGCAAATATGCTTGTTTCTGCCAATTGCAGCAAAATACTGAAGGGAAAGTGGGTTTGCCTTCATATTTGACCCAGAACAACTCAGTTCAGCATTGAAATATCATTGCAACAGCTTTTATTTAGCCAGAAATCAAGAGTGGAAGTTTTTATGCGCTTAAAACCATTTTCAGGCCGAATGAGCTGATTTCTGCCAATTGTAGCAAAATACTGAAAGGAAAGTGGGTTTGCCTTCATATTTGACCCAGAACAACTCAGTTCAGCATGGAAATATCATTGCAACAGCTTTTGTTTAGTCAGCAATCAAGAGTGTAAGTTTTTATGCGCTTAAAAGCATTTTTCGGCCGAATGAACAAATATGCTTGTTTCTGCCAATTGTCGCAAAATACTGAAGGGAAAGTGGGTTTGCCTTCATATTTGACCCAGAACAACTCAGTTCAGCATGAAAATATCATTGCAACAGCTTTTATTTAGTCAGAAATCAAGATTGTAAGTTTTTATGCGCTTAAAAGCAATTTCAGGCCGAATAAGCTGATTTCTGCCAATTGTAGCAAAATACTGACGAGAAAGTGGGTTTGCCTTCATATTTGACCCAGAACAACTCAGTTCAGCATGGAAATATCATTGCAACATCTTTTATTTAGCCAGAAATAAGGAGTTTAAGTTTTTTTGCGCTTAAACGCATTTTCAGGCCGAATGACCTGATTTCTGCCAATTGTAGCAAAATACGGAAAGGAAAGTGGGTTTGCCTTCATATTTGACCCAGAACAACTCAGTTCATAATTTAAATATCATTACAACAGCTTTTATTTAGCCAGAAATCAAGATTGTAAGTTTTTATGCGCTTAAAAGCATTTTCAGGCCGAATGAGCACATATGCTTGTTTCTGCCAATTGCAGCAAAATACTGAAAGGAAAGTCGGTTTGCCTTAATATTTGACCCAGAACAACTCAGTTCAGCATGGAAATATCATTGCAACATCTTTTATTTAGCCAGAAATAAGGAGTTTAAGTTTTTATGCGCCTAAAAGCATTTTCAGGCCAAATGAGCTGATTTCTGCCAATTGTAGCAAAATACGGAAAGGAAAGTGGGTTTGCCTTCATATTTGACGCATAACAACTCAGTTCAGCATGGAAATATCATTGCAACAGCTGTTATTTAGCCAGAAATCAAGACTGTAAATTTATATGCGCTTAAAAGCATTATCTGGCCGAATGAGCAAATATGCTTGTTTCTGTCAATTGCAGCAAAATACTGAAGGTAAAGTGGGTTTGCCTTCATAATTGACCCAGAACAACTCAGTTCAGCATTGAAATATCATTGCAACAGCTTTTGTTTAGCCAGAAAACAAGAGTGTAAGTTTTTATGCGCTTAAAAGCATTTTCAGGCCGAATGAGCTGATTTCTGCCAATTGTAGCAAAATACTGAAAGGAAAGTCGGTTTGCCTTCATATTTGACCCAGAACAACTCAGTTCAGCATGGAAATATTATTGCAACAGCTTTTATTTAGCCAGAAATGAAGATTGTAAGTTTTTATGCGCTTAAAAGCATTTTCAGGCCAAATGAGCTGATTTCTGCCAATTGCAGCAAAATACTGAAGGGAAAGTGGGTTTGCCTTCATATTTGACCCAGAACAACTCAATTCAGCATGGAAATATCATTGCAACAGCTTTTATTTTGCCAGCAATCAAGAGTGTAAGTTTTTATGCGCTTAAAAGCATTTTCAGGCCGAATGAGCTGATTTCTGCCAATTGAAGGAAAATACTGAAAGGAAAGTGGGTTTGCCTTCATATTTGAACCAGAACAACTCAATTCAGCATGGAAATGTAATTGCAACAGCTTTTTTTTTAGCCAGAAATCAAGAGTGGAAGATTTTTATGCGCTTAAAAGCATTTTCAGGCGAAATAAGCTGATTTCTGCCAATTGTAGCAAAATACTGAAAGGAAAGTGGGTTTGCCTTCATATTTGACCCAGAACAACTCAATTCAGCATGGAAATATCATTGCAACAGCTTTAATTTAGCCAGAAATCAAGAGTGTAAGTTTTTATGCGCTTAAAAGCATTTTTCGGCAGAATAAACAAATATGCTTGTTTCTGCCAATTGTCGCAAAATACTAAAGGGAAAGTGGGTTTACCTTCATATTTGACCCAGAACAACTCAGTTCAGCATGGAAATATCATTGCAACATCTTTTATTTCGCCAGAAATAAGGAGTTTAAGCTTTTATGCGCTTAAACGTATTTTCAGGCCGAATGAGCTGATTTCTGCCAATTGTAGCAAAATACGGAAAGGAAAGTGGGTTTGCCTTCATATTTGACCCAGAACAACTCAGTTAAGCATTTAAATATCATTACAACAGCTTTAATTTAGCCAGAAATCAAGATTGTAAGTTTTTATGCGCTTAAAAGCATTTTCAGGCCGAATGAGCACATATGCTTGTTTCTGCCAATTGCAGCAAAATACTGAAAGGAAAGTGGGTTTGCCTTAATATTTGACCCAGAACAACTCAGTTCAGCATGGAAATATCATTGCAACAGCTTTAATATAGCCAGAAATAAAGAGTGGAAGTTTTTCAGGCCGAATGAGCAAATATGCTTGTTTCTGTCAATTGCAGCAAAATACTGAAAGGAAAATGGGTTTGCCTTCATATTTGACCCAGAACAACTCAGTTCAGCATGGAAATATTATTGCAACAGCTTTTATTTAGCCAGAAATGAAGATTGTAAGTTTTTATGCGCTTAAAAGCATTTTCAGGCCAAATGAGCTGATTTCTGCCAATTGCAGCTAAATACTGAAGGGAAAGTGGGTTTGCCTTCATCTTTGACCCAGAACAACTCAGTTCAGCAGTTAAATATTATTGCAAAAGCTTTTATTTAGCCAGAAATCAAGAGTGTAAGTTTTTATACGCTTAAAAGCATTTTCAGGCCGAATGAGCTGATTTATGCCAATTGTAGCAAAATATTGAAAGGAAAGTGGGCTTGCCTTCATATTTGACCCAGAACAACTCAGTTCAGCATGGAAATGTCATTGCAACATCTTTTATTTAGCCAGAAATAAGGAGTTTAAGTTTTTATGCGCTTAAAAGCATTTTCAGGCCAAATAAGCTGATTTCTGCCAATTGCAGCAAAATACTGAAGGGAAAGTGGGTTTGCCTTCATATTTGACCCAGAACAACTCAGTTCAGCATGGAAATATTATTGCAACAGCTTTTATTTAGCCAGAAATCAAGAGTGGAAGTTTTTTAGGCCGAATGAGCAAATATGCTTGTTTCTGCCAATTGCAGCAAAATACTGAAAGGAAAATGGGTTTGCCTTCATATTTGACCCAGAACAACTCAGTTCAGCATGGAAATATTATTGCAACAGCTTTTATTTAGCCAGAAATGAAGATTGTAAGTTTTTATGCGCTTAAAAGCATTTTCAGGCCAAATGAGCTGATTTCTGCCAATTGCAGCAAAATACTGAAGGGAAAGTGGGTTTGCCTTCATATTTGACCCAGAACAACTCAATTCAGCATGGAAATATCATTGCAACAGCTTTTATTTAGCCAGAAATCAAGAGTGGAAGTTTTTATGCGCTTAAAAGCATTTTCAGGCCAAATGAGCTGATTTCTGCCAATTGCAGCAAAATACTGAAGGGAAAGTGGGTTTGCCTTCATCTTTGACCCAGAACAACTCAGTTCAGCAGTTAAATATTATTGCAAAAGCTTTTATTTAGCCAGAAATCAAGAGTGTAAGTTTTATACGCTTAAAAGCATTTTCAGGCCGAATGAGCTGATTTATGCCAATTGTAGCAAAATACTGAAAGGAAAGTGGGCTTGCCTTCATATTTGACCCAGAACAACTCAGTTCAGCATGGAAATATTATTGCAACAGCTTTTATTTAGCCAGAAATGAAGATTGTAAGTTTTTATGCGCTTAAAAGCATTTTCAGGCCAAATGAGCTGATTTCTGCCAATTGCAGCAAAATACTGAAGGGAAAGTGGGTTTGCCTTCATATTTGACCCAGAACAACTCAATTCAGCATGGAAATATCATTGCAACAGCTTTTATTTAGCCAGAAATCAAGAGTGGAAGTTTTTATGCGCTTAAAAGCATTTTCAGGCCAAATGAGCTGATTTCTGCCAATTGCAGCAAAATACTGAAGGGAAAGTGGGTTTGCCTTCATCTTTGACCCAGAACAACTCAGTTCAGCATTTAAATATTATTGCAAAAGCTTTTATTTAGCCAGAAATCAAGAGTGTAAGTTTTTATACGCTTAAAAGCATTTTCAGGCCGAATGAGCTGATTTATGCCAATTGTAGCAAAATACTGAAAGGAAAGTGGGCTTGCCTTCATATTTGACCCAGAACAACTCAGTTCAGTATGGAAATGTCATTGCAACATCTTTTATTTAGCCAGAAATAAGGAGTTTAAGTTTTTATGCGCTTAAAAGCATTTTCAGGCCAAATAAGCTGATTTCTGCCAATTGCAGCAAAATACTGAAGGGAAAGTGGGTTTGCCTTCATATTTGACCCAGAACAACTCAGTTCAGCATGGAAATATTATTGCAACAGCTTTTATTTAGCCAGAAATCAAGAGTGGAAGTTTTTTAGGCCGAATGAGCAAATATGCTTGTTTCTGCCAATTGCAGCAAAATACTGAAAGGAAAATGGGTTTGCCTTCATATTTGACCCAGAATAACTCAGTTCAGCATGGAAATATTATTGCAACAGCTTTTATTTAGCCAGAAATGAAGATTGTAAGTTTTTATGCGCTTAAAAGCATTTTCAGGCCAAATGAGCTGATTTCTGCCGATTGCAGCAAAATACTGAAGGGAAAGTGGGTTTGCCTTCATATTTGACCCAGAACAACTCAATTCAGCATGGAAATATCATTGCAACAGCTTTTATTTAGCCAGAAATCAAGAGTGGAAGTTTTTATGCGCTTAAAAGCATTTTCAGGCCAAATGAGCTGATTTCTGCCAATTGCAGCAAAATACTGAAGGGAAAGTGGGTTTGCCTTCATCTTTGACCCAGAACAACTCAGTTCAGCAGTTAAATATTATTGCAAAAGCTTTTATTTAGCCAGAAATCAAGAGTGTAAGTTTTATACGCTTAAAAGCATTTTCAGGCCGAATGAGCTGATTTATGCCAATTGTAGCAAAATACTGAAAGGAAAGTGGGCTTGCCTTCATATTTGACCCAGAACAACTCAGTTCAGCATGGAAATGTCATTGCAACAGCTTTTATTTAGCCAGAAATAAAGAGTGGAAGTTTTTCAGGCCGAATGAGCAAATATGCTTGTTTCTGCCAATTGCAGCAAAATACTGAAAGGAAAATGGGTTTGCCTTCATATTTGACCCAGAACAACTCAGTTCAGCATGGAAATATTATTGCAACAGCTTTTATTTAGCCAGAAATGAAGATTGTAAGTTTTTATGCGCTTAAAAGCATTTTCAGGCCAAATGAGCTGATTTCTGCCAATTGCAGCAAAATACTGAAGGGAAAGTGGGTTTGCCTTCATATTTGACCCAGAACAACTCAATTCAGCATGGAAATATCATTGCAACAGCTTTTATTTAGCCAGAAATCAAGAGTGGAAGTTTTTATGCGCTTAAAAGCATTTTCAGGCCAAATGAGCTGATTTCTGCCAATTGCAGCAAAATACTGAAGGGAAAGTGGGTTTGCCTTCATCTTTGACCCAGAACAACTCAGTTCAGCATTTAAATATTATTGCAAAAGCTTTTATTTAGCCAGAAATCAAGAGTGTA
This sequence comes from Channa argus, assembly GCF_033026475.1. Taxonomy (NCBI): domain Eukaryota; kingdom Metazoa; phylum Chordata; class Actinopteri; order Anabantiformes; family Channidae; genus Channa; species Channa argus. Next base: position 71,340 of record NW_027125283.1, read on the forward strand.
AGTTTTTATACGCTTAAAAGCATTTTCAGGCCGAATGAGCTGATTTATGCCAATTGTAGCAAAATACTGAAAGGAAAGTGGGTTTGCCTTCATATTTGACCCAGAACAACTCAGTTCAGTATGGAAATGTCATTGCAACATCTTTTATTTAGCCAGAAATAAGGAGTTTAAGTTTTTATGCGCTTAAAAGCATTTTCAGGCCAAATAAGCTGATTTCTGCCAATTGCAGCAAAATACTGAAGGGAAAGTGGGTTTGCCTTCATATTTGACCCAGAACAACTCAGTTCAGCATGGAAATATTATTGCAACAGCTTTTATTTAGCCAGAAATCAAGAGTGGAAGTTTTTTAGGCTGAATGAGCAAATATGCTTGTTTCTGCCAATTGCAGCAAAATACTGAAGGGAAAGTGGGTTTGCCTTCATATTTGACCCAGAACAACTCAGTTCAGCATGGAAATATCATTGCAACAGCTTTTATTTAGCCAGAAATCAAGAGTGGAAGTTTTTATGCCCTTAAAACCATTTTCAGGCCGAATGAGCTGATTTCTGCCAATTGTAGCAAAATACTGAAAGGAAAGAGGGTTTGCCTTCATATTTGACCCAGAACAACTCAGTTCAGCATGGAAATATCATTGCAACAGCTTTTATTTAGTCAGCAATCAAGAGTGTAAGTTTTTATGCGCTTAAAAGCATTTTTCGGCCAAATGAACAAATATGCTTGTTTCTGCCAATTGTCGCAAAATACTGAAGGGAAAGTGGGTTTGCCTTCATATTTGACCCAGAACAACTCAGTTCAGCATGAAAATATCATTGCAACAGCTTTTATTTAGTCAGAAATCAAGATTGTAAGTTTTTATGCGCTTAAAAGCAATTTCAGGCCGAATGAGCTGATTTCTGCCAATTGTAGCAAAATACTGACGAAAAAGTGGGTTTGCCTTCATATTTGACCCAGAACAACTCAGTTCAGCATGGAAATATCATTGCAACATCTTTTATTTAGCCAGAAATAAGGAGTTTAAGTTTTTTTGCGCTTAAACGCATTTTCAGGCCGAATGAGCTGATTTCTGCCAATTGTAGCAAAATACGGAAAGGAAAGTGGGTTTGCCTTCATATTTGACCCAGAACAACTCAGTTCATAATTTAAATATCATTACAACAGATTTTATTTAGCCAGAAATCAAGATTGTAAGTTTTTATGCGCTTAAAAGCATTTTCAGGCCGAATGAGCACATATGCTTGTTTCTGCCAATTGCAGCAAAATACTGAAAGGAAAGTCGGTTTGCCTTAATATTTGACCCAGAACAACTCAGTTCAGCATGGAAATATCATTGCAACATCTTTTATTTAGCCAGAAATAAAGAGTGGAAGTTTTTCAGGCCGAATGAGCAAATATGCTTGTTTCTGCCAATTGCAGCAAAATACTGAAAGGAAAATGGGTTTGCCTTCATATTTGACCCAGAACAACTCAGTTCAGCATGGAAATATTATTGCAACAGCTTTTATTTAGCCAGAAATGAAGATTGTAAGTTTTTATGCGCTTAAAAGCATTTTCAGGCCAAATGAGCTGATTTCTGCCAATTGCAGCAAAATACTGAAGGGAAAGTGGGTTTGCCTTCATATTTGACCCAGAACAACTCAATTCAGCATGGAAATATCATTGCAACAGCTTTTATTTAGCCAGAAATCAAGAGTGGAAGTTTTTATGCGCTTAAAAGCATTTTCAGGCCAAATGAGCTGATTTCTGCCAATTGCAGCAAAATACTGAAGGGAAAGTGGGTTTGCCTTCATCTTTGACCCAGAACAACTCAGTTCAGCATTTAAATATTATTGCAAAAGCTTTTATTTAGCCAGAAATCAAGAGTGTAAGTTTTTATACGCTTAAAAGCATTTTCAGGCCGAATGAGCTGATTTATGCCAATTGTAGCAAAATACTGAAAGGAAAGTGGGCTTGCCTTCATATTTGACCCAGAACAACTCAGTTCAGCATGGAAATGTCATTACAACATCTTTTATTTAGCCAGAAATAAGGAGTTTAAGTTTTTATGCGCTTAAAAGCATTTTCAGGCCAAATAAGCTGATTTCTGCCAATTGCAGCAAAATACTGAAGGGAAAGTGGGCTTGCCTTCATATTTGACCCAGAACAACTCAGTTCAGCATGGAAATATTATTGCAACAGCTTTTATTTAGCCAGAAATCAAGAGTGGAAGTTTTTTTAGGCTGAATGAGCAAATATGCTTGTTTCTGCCAATTGCAGCAAAATACTGAAGGGAAAGTGGGTTTGCCTTCATATTTGACCCAGAACAACTCAGTTCAGCATGGAAATATCATTGCAACAGCTTTTATTTAGCCAGAAATCAAGAGTGGAAGTTTTTATGCCCTTAAAACCTTTTTCAGGCCGAATGAGCTGATTTCTGCCAATTGTAGCAAAATACTAAAAGGAAAGTGGGTTTGCCTTCATATTTGACCCAGAACAACTCAGTTCAGCATGGAAATATCATTGCAACAGCTTTTATTTAGTCAGCAATCAAGAGTGTAAGTTTTTATGCGCTTAAAAGCATTTTTCGGCCAAATGAACAAATATGCTTGTTTCTGCCAATTGTCGCAAAATACTGAAGGGAAAGTGGGTTTGCCTTCATATTTGACCCAGAACAACTCAGTTCAGCATGAAAATATCATTGCAACAGCTTTTATTTAGTCAGAAATCAAGATTGTAAGTTTTTATGCGCTTAAAAGCAATTTCAGGCCGAATGAGCTGATTTCTGCCAATTGTAGCAAAATACTGACGAGAAAGTGGGTTTGCCTTCATATTTGACCCAGAACAACTCAGTTCATAATTTAAATATCATTACAACAGATTTTATTTAGCCAGAAATCAAGATTGTAAGTTTTTATGCGCTTAAAAGCATTTTCAGGCCGAATGAGCACATATGCTTGTTTCTGCCAATTGCAGCAAAATACTGAAAGGAAAGTCGGTTTGCCTTAATATTTGACCCAGAACAACTCAGTTCAGCATGGAAATATCATTGCAACAGCTTTTATTTAGCCAGAAATAAGGAGTTTAAGTTTTTATGCGCCTAAAAGCATTTTAAGGCCAAATGAGCTGATTTCTGCCAATTGTAGCAAAATACGGAAAGGAAAGTGGGTTTGCCTTCATATTTGACGCATAACAACTCAGTTCAGCATGGAAATATCATTGCAACAGCTTTTATTTAGCCAGAAATCAAGACTGTAAATTTATATGCGGTTAAAAGCATTTTCTGGCCGAATGAGCAAATATGCTTGTTTCTGTCAATTGCAGCAAAATACTGAAGGTAAAGTGGGTTTGCCTTCATAATTGACCCAGAACAACTCAGTTCAGCATTGAAATATCATTGCAACAGCTTTTGTTTAGCCAGAAAACAAGAGTGTAAGTTTTTATGCGCTTAAAAGCATTTTCAGGCCGAATGAGCTGATTTCTGCCAATTGTAGCAAAATACTGAAAGGAAAGTGGGTTTGCCTTCATATTTGACCCAGAACAACTCAGTTCAGCATGGAAATATTATTGCAAAAGCTTTTATTTAGCCAGAAATGAAGATTGTAAGTTTTTATGCGCTTAAAAGCATTTTCAGGCCAAATGAGCTGATTTCTGCCAATTGCAGCAAAATACTGAAGGGAAAGTGGGTTTGCCTTCATATTTGACCCAGAACAACTCAATTCAGCATGGAAATATTATTGCAACAGCTTTTATTTAGCCAGAAATCAAGAGTGGAAGTTTTTTAGGCCGAATGAGCAAATATGCTTGTTTCTGCCAATTGCAGCCAAATACTGAAGGGAAAGTCGGTTTGCCTTCATATTTGACCCAGAACAACTCAATTCAGCATGGAAATATCATTGCAACAGCTTTTATTTAGCCAGAAATCAAGAGTGGAAGTTTTTATGCGCTTAAACGCATTTTCAGGCCAAATGAGCTGATTTCTGCCAATTGCAGCAAAATACTGAAGGGAAAGTGGGTTTGCCTTCATCTTTGACCCAGAACAACTCAGTTCAGCATGGAAATGTCATTGCAACATCTTTTATTTAGCCAGAAATAAGGAGTTTAAGTTTTTATGCGCTTAAAAGCATTTTCAGGCCAAATAAGCTGATTTCTGCCAATTGCAGCAAAATACTGAAGGGAAAGTGGGTTTGCCTTCATATTTGACCCAGAACAACTCAGTTCAGCATGGAAATATTATTGCAACAGCTTTTATTTAGCCAGAAATCAAGAGTGGAAATTTTTTAGGCCGAATGAGCAAATATGCTTGTTTCTGCCAATTGCAGCAAAATACTGAAGGGAAAGTGGGTTTGCCTTCATATTTGACCCAGAACAACTCAGTTCAGCATGGAAATATCATTGCAACAGCTTTTATTTAGCCAGAAATCAAGAGTGGAAGTTTTTATGCGCTTAAAACCATTTTCAGGCCGAATGAGCTGATTTCTGCCAATTGTAGCAAAATACTGAAAGGAAAGTGGGTTTGCCTTCATATTTGACCCAGAACAACTCAGTTCAGCATGGAAATATCATTGCAACAGCTTTTATTTAGTCAGCAATCAAGAGTGTAAGTTTTTATGCGCTTAAAAGCATTTTTCGGCCGAATGAACAAATATGCTTGTTTCTGCCAATTGTCGCAAAATACTGAAGGGAAAGTGGGTTTGCCTTCATATTTGACCCAGAACAACTCAGTTCAGCATGAAAATATCATTGCAACAGCTTTTATTTAGTCAGAAATCAAGATTGTAAGTTTTTATGCGCTTAAAAGCAATTTCAGGCCGAATGAGCTGATTTCTGCCAATTGTAGCAAAATACTGACGAGAAAGTGGGTTTGCCTTCATATTTGACCCAGAACAACTCAGATCAGCATGGAAATATCATTGCAACATCTTTTATTTAGCCAGAAATAAGGAGTTTAAGTTTTTTTGCGCTTAAACGCATTTTCAGGCCGAATGAGCTGATTTCTGCCAATTGTAGCAAAATACGGAAAGGAAAGTGGGTTTGCCTTCATATTTGACCCAGAATAACTCAGTTCATAATTTAAATATCATTACAACAGCTTTTATTTAGCCAGAAATCAAGATTGTAAGTTTTTATGCGCTTAAAAGCATTTTCAGGCCGAATGAGCACATATGCTTGTTTCTGCCAATTGCAGCAAAATACTGAAAGGAAAGTCGGTTTGCCTTAATATTTGACCCAGAACAACTCAATTCAGCATGGAAATATCATTGCAACAGCTTTTATTTAGCCAGAAATAAGGAGTTTAAGTTTTTATGCGCCTAAAAGCATTTTCAGGCCAAATGAGCTGATTTCTGCCAATTGTAGCAAAATACGGAAAGGAAAGTGGGTTTGCCTTCATATTTGATGCATAACAACTCAGTTCAGCATGGAAATATCATTGCAACAGCTTTTATTTAGCCAGAAATCAAGACTGTAAATTTATATGCGGTTAAAAGCATTTTCTGGCCGAATGAGTAAATATGCTTGTTTCTGTCAATTGCAGCAAAATACTGAAGGTAAAGTGGGTTTGCCTTCATAATTGACCCAGAACAACTCAGTTCAGCATTGAAATATCATTGCAACAGCTTTTGTTTAGCCAGAAAACAAGAGTGTAAGTTTTTATGCGCTTAAAAGCATTTTCAGGCCGAATGAGCTGATTTCTGCCAATTGTAGCAAAATACTGAAAGGAAAGTGGGTTTGCCTTCATATTTGACCCAGAACAACTCAGTTCAGCATTGAGATATCATTGCAACAGCTTTAATTTAGCCAGAAATAAAGAGTGGAAGTTTTTCAGGCCGAATGAGCAAATATGCTTGTTTCTGCCAATTGCAGCAAAATACTGAAAGGAAAATGGGTTTGCCTTCATATTTGACCCAGAACAACTCAGTTCAGCATGGAAATATTATTGCAACAGCTTTTATTTAGCCAGAAATGAAGATTGTAAGTTTTTATGCGCTTTAAAGCATTTTCAGGCCAAATGAGCTGATTTCTGCCAATTGCAGCAAAATACTGAAGGGAAAGTGGGTTTGCCTTCATCTTTGACCCAGAACAACTCAGTTCCGCATTTAAATATTATTGCAAAAGCTTTTATTTAGCCAGAAATCAAGAGTGTAAGTTTTTATACGCTTAAAAGCATTTTCAGGCCGAATGAGCTGATTTATGCCAATTGTAGCAAAATACTGAAAGGAAAGTGGGCTTGCCTTCATATTTGACCCAGAACAATTCAGTTCAGCATGGAAATGTCATTGCAACATCTTTTATTTAGCCAGAAATAAGGAGTTTAAGTTTTTATGCGCTTAAAAGCATTTTCAGGCCAAATAAGCTGATTTCTGCCAATTGCAGCAAAATACTGAAGGGAAAGTGGGTTTGCCTTCATATTTGACCCAGAACAACTCAGTTCAGCATGGAAATATTATTGCAACAGCTTTTATTTAGCCAGAAATCAAGAGTGGAAGTTTTTTAGGCCGAATGAGCAAATATGCTTGTTTCTGCCAATTGCAGCAAAATACTGAAGGGAAAGTGGGTTTGCCTTCATATTTGACCCAGAACAACTCAGTTCAGCATGGAAATATTATTGCAACAGCTTTTATTTAGCCAGAAATCAAGAGTGGAAGTTTTTTAGGCCGAATGAGCAAATATGCTTGTTTCTGCCAATTGCAGCAAAATACTGAAGGGAAAGTGGGTTTGCCTTCATATTTGACCCAGAACAACTCAGTTCAGCATGGAAATATCATTGCAACAGCTTTTATTTAGCCAGAAATCAAGAGTGGAAGTTTTTTAGGCCGAATGAGCAAATATGCTTGTTTCTGCCAATTGCAGCAAAATACTGAAGGGAAAGTGGGTTTGCCTTCATATTTGACCCAGAACAACTCAGTTCAGCATGGAAATATCATTGCAACATCTTTTATTTAGCCAGAAATAGGGAGTTTAAGTTTTTATGCGCCTAAAAGCATTTTCAGGCCAAATGAACTGATTTCTGCCAATTGCAGCAAAATACTGAAGGGAAAGTGGGTTTGCCTTCATATTTGACCCAGAACAACTCAATTCAGCATGGAAATATCATTGCAACAGCTTTTATTTAGCCAGAAATAGGGAGTTTAAGTTTTTATGCGCCTAAAAGCATTTTCAGGCCAAATGAGCTGATTTCTGCCAATTGCAGCAAAATACTGAAGGGAAAGTGGGTTTGCCTTCATCTTTGACCCAGAACAACTCAGTTCAGCATTTAAATATTATTGCAAAAGCTTTTATTTAGCCAGAAATCAAGAGTGTAAGTTTTTATACGCTTAAAAGCATTTTCAGGCCGAATGAGCTGATTTATGCCAATTGTAGCAAAATACTGAAAGGAAAGTGGGCTTGCCTTCATATTTGACCCAGAACAACTCAGTTCAGCATGGAAATGTCATTGCAACATCTTTTATTTAGCCAGAAATAAGGAGTTTAAGTTTTTATGCGCTTAAAAGCATTTTCAGGCCAAATAAGCTGATTTCTGCCAATTGCAGCAAAATACAGAAGGGAAAGTGGGTTTGCCTTCATATTTGACCCAGAACAACTCAGTTCAGCATGGAAATATTATTGCAACAGCTTTTATTTAGCCAGAAATCAAGAGTGGAAGTTTTTTAGGCCGAATGAGCAAATATGCTTGTTTCTGCCAATTGCAGCAAAATACTGAAGGGAAAGTGGGTTTGCCTTCATATTTGACCCAGAACAACACAGTTCAGCATGGAAATATCATTGCAACAGCTTTTATTTAGTCAGCAATCAAGAGTGTAAGTTTTTATGCGCTTAAAAGCATTTTTCGGCCGAATGAACAAATATGCTTGTTTCTGCCAATTGTCGCAAAATACTGAAGGGAAAGTGGGTTTGCCTTCATATTTGACCCAGAACAACTCAGTTCAGCATGAAAATATCATTGCAACATCTTTTATTTAGCCAGAAATAAGGAGTTTAAGTTTTTTTGCGCTTAAACGCATTTTCAGGCCGAATGAGCTGATTTCTGCCAATTGTAGCAAAATACGGAAAGGAAAGTGGGTTTGCCTTCATATTTGACCCAGAATAACTCAGTTCATAATTTAAATATCATTACAACAGCTTTTATTTAGCCAGAAATCAAGATTGTAAGTTTTTATGCGCTTAAAAGCATTTTCAGGCCGAATGAGCACATATGCTTGTTTCTGCCAATTGCAGCAAAATACTGAAAGGAAAGTCGGTTTGCCTTAATATTTGACCCAGAACAACTCAATTCAGTATGGAAATATCATTGCAACAGCTTTTATTTAGCCAGAAATAAGGAGTTTAAGTTTTTATGCGCCTAAAAGCATTTTCAGGCCAAATGAGCTGATTTCTGCCAATTGTAGCAAAATACGGAAAGGAAAGTGGGTTTGCCTTCATATTTGACGCATAACAACTCAGTTCAGCATGGAAATATCATTGCAACAGCTTTTATTTAGCCAGAAATCAAGACTGTAAATTTATATGCGCTTAAAAGCATTTTCTGGCCGAATGAGCAAATATGCTTGTTTCTGTCAATTGCAGCAAAATACTGAAGGTAAAGTGGGTTTGCCTTCATAATTGACCCAGAACAACTCAGTTCAGCATTGAAATATCATTGCAACAGCTTTTGTTTAGCCAGAAAACAAGAGTGTAAGTTTTTATGCGCTTAAAAGCATTTTCAGGCCAAATGAGCTGATTTCTGCCAATTGTAGCAAAATACTGAAAGGAAAGTGGGTTTGCCTTCATATTTGACCCAGAACACCTCAGTTCAGCATTGAGATATCATTGCAACAGCTTTAATTTAGCCAGAAATAAAGAGTGGAAGTTTTTCAGGCCGAATGAGCAAATATGCTTGTTTCTGCCAATTGCAGCAAAATACTGAAAGGAAAATGGGTTTGCCTTCATATTTGACCCAGAACAACTCAGTTCAGCATGGAAATATTATTGCAACAGCTTTTATTTAGCCAGAAATGAAGATTGTAAGTTTTTATGCGCTTAAAAGCATTTTCAGGCCAAATGAGCTGATTTCTGCCAATTGCAGCAAAATACTGAAGGGAAAGTGGGTTTGCCTTCATCTTTGACCCAGAACAACTCAGTTCAGCATTTAAATATTATTGCAAAAGCTTTTATTTAGCCAGAAATCAAGAGTGTAAGTTTTTATACGCTTAAAAGCATTTTCAGGCCGAATGAGCTGATTTATGCCAATTGTAGCAAAATACTGAAAGGAAAGTGGGCTTGCCTTCATATTTGACCCAGAACAACTCAGTTCAGCATGGAAATGTCATTGCAACATCTTTTATTTAGCCAGAAATAAGGAGTTTAAGTTTTTATGCGCTTAAAAGCATTTTCAGGCCAAATAAGCTGATTTCTGCCAATTGCAGCAAAATACTGAAGGGAAAGTGGGTTTGCCTTCATATTTGACCCAGAACAACTCAGTTCAGCATGGAAATATTATTGCAACAGCTTTTATTTAGCCAGAAATCAAGAGTGGAAGTTTTTTAGGCCGAATGAGCAAATATGCTTGTTTCTGCCAATTGTCGCAAAATACTGAAGGGAAAGTGGGTTTGCCTTCATATTTGACCCAGAACAACTCAGTTCAGCATGAAAATATCATTGCAACAGCTTTTATTTAGTCAGAAATCAAGATTGTAAGTTTTTATGCGCTTAAAAGCAATTTCAGGCCGAATGAGCTGATTTCTGCCAATTGTAGCAAAATACTGACGAGAAAGTGGGTTTGCCTTCATATTTGACCCAGAACAACTCAGATCAGCATGGAAATATCATTGCAACATCTTTTATTTAGCCAGAAATAAGGAGTTTAAGTTTTTTTGCGCTTAAACGCATTTTCAGGCCGAATGAGCTGATTTCTGCCAATTGTAGCAAAATACGGAAAGGAAAGTGGGTTTGCCTTCATATTTGACCCAGAATAACTCAGTTCATAATTTAAATATCATTACAACAGCTTTTATTTAGCCAGAAATCAAGATTGTAAGTTTTTATGCGCTTAAAAGCATTTTCAGGCCGAATGAGCACATATGCTTGTTTCTGCCAATTGCAGCAAAATACTGAAAGGAAAGTCGGTTTGCCTTAACATTTGACCCAGAACAACTCAGTTCAGCATGGAAATATCATTGTAACATCTTTTATTTAGCCAGAAATAAGGAGTTTAAGTTTTTTTGCGCTTAAACGCATTTTCAGGCCGAATGAGCTGATTTCTGCCAATTGTAGCAAAATACGGAAAGGAAAGTGGGTTTGCCTTCATATTTGACCCAGAATAACTCAGTTCATAATTTAAATATCATTACAACAGCTTTTATTTAGCCAGAAATCAAGATTGTAAGTTTTTATGCGCTTAAAAGCATTTTCAGGCCGAATGAGCACATATGCTTGTTTCTGCCAATTGCAGCAAAATACTGAAAGGAAAGTCGGTTTGCCTTAACATTTGACCCAGAACAACTCAGTTCAGCATTGAAATATCATTGCAACAGCTTTTGTTTAGCCAGAAAACAAGAGTGTAAGTTTTTATGCGCTTAAAAGCATTTTCAGGCCGAATGAGCTGGTTTCTGCCAATTGTAGCAAAATACTGAAAGGAAAGTGGGTTTGCCTTCATATTTGACCCAGAACAACTCAGTTCAGCATTGAGATATCATTGCAACAGCTTTAATTTAGCCAGAAATAAAGAGTGGAAGTTTTTCAGGCCGAATGAGCAAATATGCTTGTTTCTGCCAATTGCAGCAAAATACTGAAAGGAAAATGGGTTTGCCTTCATATTTGACCCAGAACAACTCAGTTCAGCATGGAAATATTATTGCAACAGCTTTTATTTAGCCAGAAATGAAGATTGTAAGTTTTTATGCGCTTAAAAGCATTTTCAGGCCAAATGAGCTGATTTCTGCCAATTGCAGCAAAATACTGAAGGGAAAGTGGGTTTGCATTCATATTTGACCCAGAACAACTCAATTCAGCATGGAAATATCATTGCAACAGCTTTTATTTAGCCAGAAATCAAGAGTGTAAGTTTTTATGCGCTTAAAAGCATTTTCAGGCCAAATGAGCTGATTTCTGCCAATTGCAGCAAAATACTGAAGGGAAAGTGGGTTTGCCTTCATCTTTGACCCAGAACAACTCAGTTCAGCATTTAAATATTATTGCAAAAGCTTTTATTTAGCCAGAAATCAAGAGTGTAAGGTTTTATACGCTTAAAAGCATTTTCAGGCCGAATGAGCTGATTTATGCCAATTGTAGCAAAATACTGAAAGGAAAGTGGGCTTGCCTTCATATTTGACCCAGAACAACTCAGTTCAGCATGGAAATGTCATTGCAACATCTTTTATTTAGCCAGAAATAAGGAGTTTAAGTTTTTATGCGCTTAAAAGCATTTTCAGGCCAAATAAGCTGATTTCTGCCAATTGCAGCAAAATACTGAAGGGAAAGTGGGTTTGCCTTCATATTTGACCCAGAACAACTCAGTTCAGCATGGAAATATTATTGCAACAGCTTTTATTTAGCCAGAAATCAAGAGTGGAAGTTTTTTAGGCCGAATGAGCAAATATGCTTGTTTCTGCCAATTGTCGCAAAATACTGAAGGGAAAGTGGGTTTGCCTTCATATTTGACCCAGAACAACTCAGTTCAGCATGAAAATATCATTGCAACAGCTTTTATTTAGTCAGAAATCAAGATTGTAAGTTTTTATGCGCTTAAAAGCAATTTCAGGCCGAATAAGCTGATTTCTGCCAATTGTAGCAAAATACTGACGAGAAAGTGGGTTTGCCTTCATATTTGACCCAGAACAACTCAGTTCAGCATGGAAATATCATTGCAACATCTTTTATTTAGCCAGAAATAAGGAGTTTAAGTTTTTTTGCGCTTAAACGCATTTTCAGGCCGAATGACCTGATTTCTGCCAATTGTAGCAAAATACGGAAAGGAAAGTGGGTTTGCCTTCATATTTGACCCAGAACAACTCAGTTCATAATTTAAATATCATTACAGCAGCTTTTATTTAGCCAGAAATCAAGATTGTAAGTTTTTATGCGCTTAAAAGCATTTTCAGGCCGAATGAGCACATATGCTTGTTTCTGCCAATTGCAGCAAAATACTGAAAGGAAAGTCGGTTTGCCTTAATATTTGACCCAGAACAACTCAGTTCAGCATGGAAATATCATTGCAACATCTTTTATTTAGCCAGAAATAAGGAGTTTAAGTTTTTATGCGCCTAAAAGCATTTTCAGGCCAAATGAGCTGATTTCGGCCAATTGTAGCAAAATACGGAAAGGAAAGTGGGTTTGCCTTCATATTTGACGCATAACAACTCAGTTCAGCATGGAAATATCATTGCAACAGCTTTTATTTAGCCAGAAATCAAGACTGTAAATTTATATGCGCTTAAAAGCATTTTCTGGCCGAATGAGCAAATATGCTTGTTTCTGTCAACTGCAGCAAAATACTGAAGGTAAAGTGGGTTTGCCTTCATAATTGACCCAGAACAACTCAGTTCAGCATTGAAATATCATTGCAACAGCTTTTGTTTAGCCAGAAAACAAGAGTGTAAGTTTTTATGCGCTTAAAAGCATTTTCAGGCCGAATGAGCTGATTTCTGCCAATTGTAGCAAAATACTGAAAGGAAAGTGGGTTTGCCTTCATATTTGACCCAGAACAACTCAGTTCAGCATGGAAATATTATTGCAACAGCTTTTATTTAGCCAGAAATGAAGATTGTAAGTTTTTATGCGCTTAAAAGCATTTTCAGGCCAAATGAGCTGATTTCTGCCAATTGCAGCAAAAAACTGAAGGGAAAGTGGGTTTGCCTTCATATTTGACCCAGAACAACTCAATTCAGCATGGAAATATCATTGCAACAGCTTTTATTTAGCCAGCAATCAAGAGTGTAAGTTTTTATGCGCTTAAAAGCATTTTCAGGCCGAATGAGCTGATTTCTGCCAATTGAAGGAAAATACTGAAAGGAAAGTGGGTTTGCCTTCATATTTGAACCAGAACAACTCAATTCAGCATGGAAATGTAATTGCAACAGCTTTTTTTTTAGCCAGAAATCAAGAGTGGAAGATTTTTATGCGCTTAAAAGCATTTTCAGGCGAAATAAGCTGATTTCTGCCAATTGTAGCAAAATACTGAAAGGAAAGTGGGTTTGCCTTCATATTTGACCCAGAACAACTCAATTCAGCATGGAAATATCATTGCAACAGCTTTAATTTAGCCAGAAATCAAGAGTGTAAGTTCTTATGCGCTTAAAAGCATTTTTCGGCCGAATAAACAAATATGCTTGTTTCTGCCAATTGTCGCAAAATACTAAAGGGAAAGTGGGTTTACCTTCATTTTTGACCCAGAACAACGCAGTTCAGCATGGAAATATCATTGCAACATCATTTATTTAGCCAGAAATAAGGAGTTTAAGCTTTTATGCGCTTAAACGTATTTTCAGGCCGAATAAGCTGATTTCTGCCAATTGTAGCAAAATACGGAAAGGAAAGTGGGTTTGCCTTCATATTTGACCCAGAACAACTCAGTTAAGCATTTAAATATCATTACAACAGCTTTTATTTAGCCAGAAATCAAGATTGTAAGTTTTTATGCGCTTAAAAGCATTTTTCGGCCGAATGAACAAATATGCTTGTTTCTGCCAATTGTCGCAAAATACTGAAGGGAAAGTGGGTTTGCCTTCATATTTGACCCAGAACAACTCAGTTCAGCATGAAAATATCATTGCAACAGCTTTTATTTAGTCAGAAATCAAGATTGTAAGTTTTTATGCGCTTAAAAGCAATTTCAGGCCGAATGAGCTGATTTCTGCCAATTGTAGCAAAATACTGACGAGAAAGTGGGTTTGCCTTCATATTTGACCCAGAACAACTCAGATCAGCATGGAAATATCATTGCAACATCTTTTATTTAGCCAGAAATAAGGAGTTTAAGTTTTTTTGCGCTTAAACGCATTTTCAGGCCGAATGAGCTGATTTCTGCCAATTGTAGCAAAATACGGAAAGGAAAGTGGGTTTGCCTTCATATTTGACCCAGAATAACTCAGTTCATAATTTAAATATCATTACAACAGCTTTTATTTAGCCAGAAATCAAGATTGTAAGTTTTTATGCGCTTAAAAGCATTTTCAGGCCGAATGAGCACATATGCTTGTTTCTGCCAATTGCAGCAAAATACTGAAAGGAAAGTCGGTTTGCCTTAATATTTGACCCAGAACAACTCAGTTCAGCATGGAAATATCATTGCAACATCTTTTATTTAGCCAGAAATAAGGAGTTTAAGTTTTTATGCGCCTAAAAGCATTTTCAGGCCAAATGAGCTGATTTCTGCCAATTGTAGCAAAATACGGAAAGGAAAGTGGGTTTGCCTTCATATTTGACGCATAACAACTCAGTTCAGCATGGAAATATCATTGCAACAGCTTTTATTTAGCCAGAAATCAAGACTGTAAATTTATATGCGCTTAAAAGCATTTTCTGGCCGAATGAGCAAATATGCTTGTTTCTGTCAATTGCAGCAAAATACTGAAGGTAAAGTGGGTTTGCCTTCATAATTGACCCAGAACAACTCAGTTCAGCATTGAAATATCATTGCAACAGCTTTTGTTTAGCCAGAAAACAAGAGTGTAAGTTTTTATGCGCTTAAAAGCATTTTCAGGCCGAATGAGCTGATTTCTGCCAATTGTAGCAAAATACTGAAAGGAAAGTGGGTTTGCCTTCATATTTGACCCAGAACAACTCAGTTCAGCATTGAGATATCATTGCAACAGTTTTAATTTAGCCAGAAATAAAGAGTGGAAGTTTTTCAGGCCGAATGAGCAAATATGCTTGATTCTGCCAATTGCAGCAAAATACTGAAAGGAAAATGGGTTTGCCTTCATATTTGACCCAGAACAACTCAGTTCAGCATGGAAATATTATTGCAACAGCTTTTATTTAGCTAGAAATGAAGATTGTAAGTTTTTATGCGCTTAAAAGCATTTTCAGGCCAAATGAGCTGATTTCTGCCAATTGCAGCAAAATACTGAAGGGAAAGTGGGTTTGCCTTCATCTTTGACCCAGAACAACTCAGTTCAGCATTTAAATATTATTGCAAAAGCTTTTATTTAGCCAGAAATCAAGAGTGTAAGGTTTTATACGCTTAAAAGCATTTTCAGGCCGAATGAGCTGATTTATGCCAATTGTAGCAAAATACTGAAAGGAAAGTGGGCTTGCCTTCATATTTGACCCAGAACAACTCAGTTCAGCATGGAAATGTCATTGCAACATCTTTTATTTAGCCAGAAATAAGGAGTTTAAGTTTTTATGCGCTTAAAAGCATTTTCAGGCCAAATAAGCTGATTTCTGCCAATTGCAGCAAAATACTGAAGGGAAAGTGGGTTTGCCTTCATATTTGACCCAGAACAACTCAGTTCAGCATGGAAATATTATTGCAACAGCTTTTATTTAGCCAGAAATCAAGAGTGGAAGTTTTTTAGGCCGAATGAGCAAATATGCTTGTTTCTGCCAATTGTCGCAAAATACTGAAGGGAAAGTGGGTTTGCCTTCATATTTGACCCAGAACAACTCAGTTCAGCATGAAAATATCATTGCAACAGCTTTTATTTAGTCAGAAATCAAGATTGTAAGTTTTTATGCGCTTAAAAGCAATTTCAGGCCGAATAAGCTGATTTCTGCCAATTGTAGCAAAATACTGACGAGAAAGTGGGTTTGCCTTCATATTTGACCCAGAACAACTCAGTTCAGCATGGAAATATCATTGCAACATCTTTTATTTAGCCAGAAATAAGGAGTTTAAGTTTTTTTGCGCTTAAACGCATTTTCAGGCCGAATGACCTGATTTCTGCCAATTGTAGCAAAATACGGAAAGGAAAGTGGGTTTGCCTTCATATTTGACCCAGAACAACTCAGTTCATAATTTAAATATCATTACAGCAGCTTTTATTTAGCCAGAAATCAAGATTGTAAGTTTTTATGCGCTTAAAAGCATTTTCAGGCCGAATGAGCACATATGCTTGTTTCTGCCAATTGCAGCAAAATACTGAAAGGAAAGTCGGTTTGCCTTAATATTTGACCCAGAACAACTCAGTTCAGCATGGAAATATTATTGCAACATCTTTTATTTAGCCAGAAATAAGGAGTTTAAGTTTTTATGCGCTTAAAAGCATTTTCAGGCCAAATGAGCTGATTTCTGCCAATTGTAGCAAAATACGGAAAGGAAAGTGGGTTTGCCTTCATATTTGACGCATAACAACTCAGTTCAGCATGGAAATATCATTGCAACAGCTTTTATTTAGCCAGAAATCAAGACTGTAAATTTATATGCGCTTAAAAGCATTTTCTGGCCGAATGAGCAAATATGCTTGTTTCTGTCAACTGCAGCAAAATACTGAAGGTAAAGTGGGTTTGCCTTCATAATTGACCCAGAACAACTCAGTTCAGCATTGAAATATCATTGCAACAGCTTTTGTTTAGCCAGAAAACAAGAGTGTAAGTTTTTATGCGCTTAAAAGCATTTTCAGGCCGAATGAGCTGATTTCTGCCAATTGTAGCAAAATACTGAAAGGAAAGTGGGTTTGCCTTCATATTTGACCCAGAACAACTCAGTTCAGCATGGAAATATTATTGCAACAGCTTTTATTTAGCCAGAAATGAAGATTGTAAGTTTTTATGCGCTTAAAAGCATTTTCAGGCCAAATGAGCTGATTTCTGCCAATTGCAGCAAAAAACTGAAGGGAAAGTGGGTTTGCCTTCATATTTGACCCAGAACAACTCAATTCAGCATGGAAATATCATTGCAACAGCTTTTATTTAGCCAGCAATCAAGAGTGTAAGTTTTTATGCGCTTAAAAGCATTTTCAGGCCGAATGAGCTGATTTCTGCCAATTGAAGGAAAATACTGAAAGGAAAGTGGGTTTGCCTTCATATTTGAACCAGAACAACTCAATTCAGCATGGAAATGTAATTGCAACAGCTTTTTTTTTAGCCAGAAATCAAGAGTGGAAGATTTTTATGCGCTTAAAAGCATTTTCAGGCGAAATAAGCTGATTTCTGCCAATTGTAGCAAAATACTGAAAGGAAAGTGGGTTTGCCTTCATATTTGACCCAGAACAACTCAATTCAGCATGGAAATATCATTGCAACAGCTTTAATTTAGCCAGAAATCAAGAGTGTAAGTTCTTATGCGCTTAAAAGCATTTTTCGGCCGAATAAACAAATATGCTTGTTTCTGCCAATTGTCGCAAAATACTAAAGGGAAAGTGGGTTTACCTTCATATTTGACCCAGAACAACGCAGTTCAGCATGGAAATATCATTGCAACATCTTTTATTTAGCCAGAAATAAGGAGTTTAAGCTTTTATGCGCTTAAACGTATTTTCAGGCCGAATAAGCTGATTTCTGCCAATTGTAGCAAAATACGGAAAGGAAAGTGGGTTTGCCTTCATATTTGACCCAGAACAACTCAGTTAAGCATTTAAATATCATTACAACAGCTTTTATTTAGCCAGAAATCAAGATTGTAAGTTTTTATGCGCTTAAAAGCATTTTTCGGCCGAATGAACAAATATGCTTGTTTCTGCCAATTGTCGCAAAATACTGAAGGGAAAGTGGGTTTGCCTTCATATTTGACCCAGAACAACTCAGTTCAGCATGAAAATATCATTGCAACAGCTTTTATTTAGTCAGAAATCAAGATTGTAAGTTTTTATGCGCTTAAAAGCAATTTCAGGCCGAATGAGCTGATTTCTGCCAATTGTAGCAAAATACTGACGAGAAAGTGGGTTTGCCTTCATATTTGACCCAGAACAACTCAGATCAGCATGGAAATATCATTGCAACATCTTTTATTTAGCCAGAAATAAGGAGTTTAAGTTTTTTTGCGCTTAAACGCATTTTCAGGCCGAATGAGCTGATTTCTGCCAATTGTAGCAAAATACGGAAAGGAAAGTGGGTTTGCCTTCATATTTGACCCAGAATAACTCAGTTCATAATTTAAATATCATTACAACAGCTTTTATTTAGCCAGAAATCAAGATTGTAAGTTTTTATGCGCTTAAAAGCATTTTCAGGCCGAATGAGCACATATGCTTGTTTCTGCCAATTGCAGCAAAATACTGAAAGGAAAGTCGGTTTGCCTTAATATTTGACCCAGAACAACTCAGTTCAGCATGGAAATATCATTGCAACATCTTTTATTTAGCCAGAAATAAGGAGTTTAAGTTTTTATGCGCCTAAAAGCATTTTCAGGCCAAATGAGCTGATTTCTGCCAATTGTAGCAAAATACGGAAAGGAAAGTGGGTTTGCCTTCATATTTGACGCATAACAACTCAGTTCAGCATGGAAATATCATTGCAACAGCTTTTATTTAGCCAGAAATCAAGACTGTAAATTTATATGCGCTTAAAAGCATTTTCTGGCCGAATGAGCAAATATGCTTGTTTCTGTCAATTGCAGCAAAATACTGAAGGTAAAGTGGGTTTGCCTTCATAATTGACCCAGAACAACTCAGTTCAGCATTGAAATATCATTGCAACAGCTTTTGTTTAGCCAGAAAACAAGAGTGTAAGTTTTTATGCGCTTAAAAGCATTTTCAGGCCGAATGAGCTGATTTCTGCCAATTGTAGCAAAATACTGAAAGGAAAGTGGGTTTGCCTTCATATTTGACCCAGAACAACTCAGTTCAGCATTGAGATATCATTGCAACAGATTTAATTTAGCCAGAAATAAAGAGTGGAAGTTTTTCAGGCCGAATGAGCAAATATGCTTGTTTCTGCCAATTGCAGCAAAATACTGAAAGGAAAATGGGTTTGCCTTCATATTTGACCCAGAACAACTCAGTTCAGCATGGAAATATTATTGCAACAGCTTTTATTTAGCTAGAAATGAAGATTGTAAGTTTTTATGCGCTTAAAAGCATTTTCAGGCCAAATGAGCTGATTTCTGCCAATTGCAGCAAAATACTGAAGGGAAAGTGGGTTTGCCTTCATATTTGACCCAGAACAACTCAATTCAGCATGGAAATATCATTGCAACAGCTTTTATTTAGCCAGAAATCAAGAGTGGAAGTTTTTATGCGCTTAAAACCATTTTCAGGCCAAATGAGCTGATTTCTGCCAATTGCAGCAAAATACTGAAGGGAAAGTGGGTGTGCCTTCATCTTTGACCCAGAACAACTCAGTTCAGCATTTAAATATTATTGCAAAAGCTTTTATTTAGCCAGAAATCAAGAGTGTAAGTTTTTATACGCTTAAAAGCATTTTCAGGCCGAATGAGCTGATTTATGCCAATTGTAGCAAAATACTGAAAGGAAAGTGGGCTTGCCTTCATATTTGACCCAGAACAACTCAGTTCAGCATGGAAATGTCATTGCAACATCTTTTATTTAGCCAGAAATAAGGAGTTTAAGTTTTTATGCGCTTAAAAGCATTTTCAGGCCAAATAAGCTGATTTCTGCCAATTGCAGCAAAATACTGAAGGGAAAGTGGGTTTGCCTTCATATTTGACCCAGAACAACTCAGTTCAGCATGGAAATATCATTGCAACAGCTTTTATTTAGCCAGAAATCAAGAGTGGAAGTTTTTATGCGCTTAAAACCATTTTCAGGCCGAATGAGCTGATTTCTGCCAATTGTAGCAAAATACTGACGAGAAAGTGGGTTTGCCTTCATATTTGACCCAGAACAACTCAGATCAGCATGGAAATATCATTGCAACATCTTTTATTTAGCCAGAAATAAGGAGTTTAAGTTTTTTTGCGCTTAAACGCATTTTCAGGCCGAATGAGCTGATTTCTGCCAATTGTAGCAAAATACGGAAAGGAAAGTGGGTTTGCCTTCATATTTGACCCAGAATAACTCAGTTCATAATTTAAATATCATTACAACAGCTTTTATTTAGCCAGAAATCAAGATTGTAAGTTTTTATGCGCTTAAAAGCATTTTCAGGCCGAATGAGCACATATGCTTGTTTCTGCCAATTGCAGCAAAATACTGAAAGGAAAGTCGGTTTGCCTTAATATTTGACCCAGAACAACTCAGTTCAGCATGGAAATATCATTGCAACATCTTTTATTTAGCCAGAAATAAGGAGTTTAAGTTTTTATGCGCCTAAAAGCATTTTCAGGCCAAATGAGCTGATTTCTGCCAATTGTAGCAAAATACGGAAAGGAAAGTGGGTTTGCCTTCATATTTGACGCATAACAACTCAGTTCAGCATGGAAATATCATTGCAACAGCTTTTATTTAGCCAGAAATCAAGACTGTAAATTTATATGCGCTTAAAAGCATTTTCTGGCCGAATGAGCAAATATGCTTGTTTCTGTCAATTGCAGCAAAATACTGAAGGTAAAGTGGGTTTGCCTTCATAATTGACCCAGAACAACTCAGTTCAGCATTGAAATATCATTGCAACAGCTTTTGTTTAGCCAGAAAACAAGAGTGTAAGTTTTTATGCGCTTAAAAGCATTTTCAGGCCGAATGAGCTGATTTCTGCCAATTGTAGCAAAATACTGAAAGGAAAGTGGGTTTGCCTTCATATTTGACCCAGAACAACTCAGTTCAGCATTGAGATATCATTGCAACAGCTTTAATTTAGCCAGAAATAAAGAGTGGAAGTTTTTCAGGCCGAATGAGCAAATATGCTTGTTTCTGCCAATTGCAGCAAAATACTGAAAGGAAAATGGGTTTGCCTTCATATTTGACCCAGAACAACTCAGTTCAGCATGGAAATATTATTGCAACAGCTTTTATTTAGCTAGAAATGAAGATTGTAAGTTTTTATGCGCTTAAAAGCATTTTCAGGCCAAATGAGCTGATTTCTGCCAATTGCAGCAAAATACTGAAGGGAAAGTGGGTTTGCCTTCATCTTTGACCCAGAACAACTCAGTTCAGCATTTAAATATTATTGCAAAAGCTTTTATTTAGCCAGAAATCAAGAGTGTAAGTTTTTATACGCTTAAAAGCATTTTCAGGCCGAATGAGCTGATTTATGCCAATTGTAGCAAAATACTGAAAGGAAAGTGGGCTTGCCTTCATATTTGACCCAGAACAACTCAGTTCAGCATGGAAATGTCATTGCAACATCTTTTATTTAGCCAGAAATAAGGAGTTTAAGTTTTTATGCGCTTAAAAGCATTTTCAGGCCAAATAAGCTGATTTCTGCCAATTGCAGCAAAATACAGAAGGGAAAGTGGGTTTGCCTTCATATTTGACCCAGAACAACTCAGTTCAGCATGGAAATATTATTGCAACAGCTTTTATTTAGCCAGAAATCAAGAGTGGAAGTTTTTTAGGCCGAATGAGCAAATATGCTTGTTTCTGCCAATTGTCGCAAAATACTGAAGGGAAAGTGGGTTTGCCTTCATATTTGACCCAGAACAACTCAGTTCAGCATGAAAATATCATTGCAACAGCTTTTATTTAGTCAGAAATCAAGATTGTAAGTTTTTATGCGCTTAAAAGCAATTTCAGGCCGAATAAGCTGATTTCTGCCAATTGTAGCAAAATACTGACGAGAAAGTGGGTTTGCCTTCATATTTGACCCAGAACAACTCAGTTCAGCATGGAAATATCATTGCAACATCTTTTATTTAGCCAGAAATAAGGAGTTTAAGTTTTTTTGCGCTTAAACGCATTTTCAGGCCGAATGACCTGATTTCTGCCAATTGTAGCAAAATACGGAAAGGAAAGTGGGTTTGCCTTCATATTTGACCCAGAACAACTCAGTTCATAATTTAAATATCATTACAGCAGCTTTTATTTAGCCAGAAATCAAGATTGTAAGTTTTTATGCGCTTAAAAGCATTTTCAGGCCGAATGAGCACATATGCTTGTTTCTGCCAATTGCAGCAAAATACTGAAAGGAAAGTCGGTTTGCCTTAATATTTGACCCAGAACAACTCAGTTCAGCATGGAAATATTATTGCAACATCTTTTATTTAGCCAGAAATAAGGAGTTTAAGTTTTTATGCGCTTAAAAGCATTTTCAGGCCAAATGAGCTGATTTCTGCCAATTGTAGCAAAATACGGAAAGGAAAGTTGGTTTGCCTTCATATTTGACGCATAACAACTCAGTTCAGCATGGAAATATCATTGCAACAGCTTTTATTTAGCCAGAAATCAAGACTGTAAATTTATATGCGCTTAAAAGCATTTTCAGGCCAAATGAGCTGATTTCTGCCAATTGCAGCAAAAAACTGAAGGGAAAGTGGGTTTGCCTTCATATTTGACCCAGAACAACTCAATTCAGCATGGAAATATCATTGCAACAGCTTTTATTTAGCCAGCAATCAAGAGTGTAAGTTTTTATGCGCTTAAAAGCATTTTCAGGCCGAATGAGCTGATTTCTGCCAATTGAAGGAAAATACTGAAAGGAAAGTGGGTTTGCCTTCATATTTGAACCAGAACAACTCAATTCAGCATGGAAATGTAATTGCAACAGCTTTTTTTTTAGCCAGAAATCAAGAGTGGAAGATTTTTATGCGCTTAAAAGCATTTTCAGGCGAAATAAGCTGATTTCTGCCAATTGTAGCAAAATACTGAAAGGAAAGTGGGTTTGCCTTCATATTTGACCCAGAACAACTCAATTCAGCATGGAAATATCATTGCAACAGCTTTAATTTAGCCAGAAATCAAGAGTGTAAGTTCTTATGCGCTTAAAAGCATTTTTCGGCCGAATAAACAAATATGCTTGTTTCTGCCAATTGTCGCAAAATACTAAAGGGAAAGTGGGTTTACCTTCATATTTGACCCAGAACAACGCAGTTCAGCATGGAAATATCATTGCAACATCTTTTATTTAGCCAGAAATAAGGAGTTTAAGCTTTTATGCGCTTAAACGTATTTTCAGGCCGAATAAGCTGATTTCTGCCAATTGTAGCAAAATACGGAAAGGAAAGTGGGTTTGCCTTCATATTTGACCCAGAACAACTCAGTTAAGCATTTAAATATCATTACAACAGCTTTTATTTAGCCAGAAATCAAGATTGTAAGTTTTTATGCGCTTAAAAGCATTTTTCGGCCGAATGAACAAATATGCTTGTTTCTGCCAATTGTCGCAAAATACTGAAGGGAAAGTGGGTTTGCCTTCATATTTGACCCAGAACAACTCAGTTCAGCATGAAAATATCATTGCAACAGCTTTTATTTAGTCAGAAATCAAGATTGTAAGTTTTTATGCGCTTAAAAGCAATTTCAGGCCGAATGAGCTGATTTCTGCCAATTGTAGCAAAATACTGACGAGAAAGTGGGTTTGCCTTCATATTTGACCCAGAACAACTCAGATCAGCATGGAAATATCATTGCAACATCTTTTATTTAGCCAGAAATAAGGAGTTTAAGTTTTTTTGCGCTTAAACGCATTTTCAGGCCGAATGAGCTGATTTCTGCCAATTGTAGCAAAATACGGAAAGGAAAGTGGGTTTGCCTTCATATTTGACCCAGAATAACTCAGTTCATAATTTAAATATCATTACAACAGCTTTTATTTAGCCAGAAATCAAGATTGTAAGTTTTTATGCGCTTAAAAGCATTTTCAGGCCGAATGAGCACATATGCTTGTTTCTGCCAATTGCAGCAAAATACTGAAAGGAAAGTCGGTTTGCCTTAATATTTGACCCAGAACAACTCAGTTCAGCATGGAAATATCATTGCAACATCTTTTATTTAGCCAGAAATAAGGAGTTTAAGTTTTTATGCGCCTAAAAGCATTTTCAGGCCAAATGAGCTGATTTCTGCCAATTGTAGCAAAATACGGAAAGGAAAGTGGGTTTGCCTTCATATTTGACGCATAACAACTCAGTTCAGCATGGAAATATCATTGCAACAGCTTTTATTTAGCCAGAAATCAAGACTGTAAATTTATATGCGCTTAAAAGCATTTTCTGGCCGAATGAGCAAATATGCTTGTTTCTGTCAATTGCAGCAAAATACTGAAGGTAAAGTGGGTTTGCCTTCATAATTGACCCAGAACAACTCAGTTCAGCATTGAAATATCATTGCAACAGCTTTTGTTTAGCCAGAAAACAAGAGTGTAAGTTTTTATGCGCTTAAAAGCATTTTCAGGCCGAATGAGCTGATTTCTGCCAATTGTAGCAAAATACTGAAAGGAAAGTGGGTTTGCCTTCATATTTGACCCAGAACAACTCAGTTCAGCATTGAGATATCATTGCAACAGATTTAATTTAGCCAGAAATAAAGAGTGGAAGTTTTTCAGGCCGAATGAGCAAATATGCTTGTTTCTGCCAATTGCAGCAAAATACTGAAAGGAAAATGGGTGTGCCTTCATATTTGACCCAGAACAACTCAGTTCAGCATGGAAATATTATTGCAACAGCTTTTATTTAGCTAGAAATGAAGATTGTAAGTTTTTATGCGCTTAAAAGCATTTTCAGGCCAAATGAGCTGATTTCTGCCAATTGCAGCAAAATACTGAAGGGAAAGTGGGTTTGCCTTCATATTTGACCCAGAACAACTCAATTCAGCATGGAAATATCATTGCAACAGCTTTTATTTAGCCAGAAATCAAGAGTGGAAGTTTTTATGCGCTTAAAACCATTTTCAGGCCAAATGAGCTGATTTCTGCCAATTGCAGCAAAATACTGAAGGGAAAGTGGGTGTGCCTTCATCATTGACCCAGAACAACTCAGTTCAGCATTTAAATATTATTGCAAAAGCTTTTATTTAGCCAGAAATCAAGAGTGTAAGTTTTTATACGCTTAAAAGCATTTTCAGGCCGAATGAGCTGATTTATGCCAATTGTAGCAAAATACTGAAAGGAAAGTGGGCTTGCCTTCATATTTGACCCAGAACAACTCAGTTCAGCATGGAAATGTCATTGCAACATCTTTTATTTAGCCAGAAATAAGGAGTTTAAGTTTTTATGCGCTTAAAAGCATTTTCAGGCCAAATAAGCTGATTTCTGCCAATTGCAGCAAAATACTGAAGGGAAAGTGGGTTTGCCTTCATATTTGACCCAGAACAACTCAGTTCAGCATGGAAATATCATTGCAACAGCTTTTATTTAGCCAGAAATCAAGAGTGGAAGTTTTTATGCGCTTAAAACCATTTTCAGGCCGAATGAGCTGATTTCTGCCAATTGTAGCAAAATACTGAAAGGAAAGTGGGTTTGCCTTCATATTTGACCCAGAACAACTCAGTTCAGCATGGAAATATCATTGCAACAGCTTTTGTTTAGTCAGCAATCAAGAGTGTAAGTTTTTATGCGCTTAAAAGCATTTTTCGGCCGAATGAACAAATATGCTTGTTTCTGCCAATTGTAGCAAAATACTGACGAGAAAGTGGGTTTGCCTTCATATTTGACCCAGAACAACTCAGTTCAGCATTGAAATATCATTGCAACAGCTTTTGTTTAGCCAGAAAACAAGAGTGTAAGTTTTTATGCGCTTAAAAGCATTTTCAGGCCGAATGAGCTGATTTCTGCCAATTGAAGGAAAATACTGAAAGGAAAGTGGGTTTGCCTTCATATTTGTACCAGAACAACTCAATTCAGCATGGAAATGTAATTGCAACAGCTTTTTTTTTAGCCAGAAATCAAGAGTGGAAGTTTTTTATGCGCTTAAAAGCATTTTCAGGCGAAATAAGCTGATTTCTGCCAATTGTAGCAAAATACTGAAAGGAAAGTGGGTTTGCCTTCATATTTGACCCAGAACAACTCAATTCAGCATGGAAATATCATTGCAACAGCTTTAATTTAGCCAGAAATCAAGAGTGTAAGTTTTTATGCGCTTAAAAGCATTTTTCGGCCGAATAAACAAATATGCTTGTTTCTACCAATTGTCGCAAAATACTAAAGGGAAAGTGGGTTTACCTTCATATTTGACCCAGAACAACTCAGTTCAGCATGGAAATATCATTGCAACAGCTTTTATTTAGCCAGAAATAAGGAGTTTAAGTTTTTATGCGCCTAAAAGCATTTTCAGGCCAAATGAGCTGATTTCTGCCAATTGTAGCAAAATACGGAAAGGAAAGTGGGTTTGCCTTCATATTTGACGCATAACAACTCAGTTCAGCATGGAAATATCATTGCAACAGCTTTTATTTAGCCAGAAATCAAGACTGTAAATTTATATGCGGTTAAAAGCATTTTCTGGCCGAATGAGCAAATATGCTTGTTTCTGTCAATTGCAGCAAAATACTGAAGGTAAAGTGGGTTTGCCTTCATAATTGACCCAGAACAACTCAGTTCAGCATTGAAATATCATTGCAACAGCTTTTGTTTAGCCAGAAAACAAGAGTGTAAGTTTTTATGCGCTTAAAAGCATTTTCAGGCCGAATGAGCTGATTTCTGCCAATTGTAGCAAAATACTGAAAGGAAAGTGGGTTTGCCTTCATATTTGACCCAGAACAACTCAGTTCAGCATGGAAATATTATTGCAACAGCTTTTATTTAGCCAGAAATGAAGATTGTAAGTTTTTATGCGCTTAAAAGCATTTTCAGGCCAAATGAGCTGATTTCTGCCAATTGCAGCAAAAAACTGAAGGGAAAGTGGGTTTGCCTTCATATTTGACCCAGAACAACTCAATTCAGCATGGAAATATCATTGCAACAGCTTTTATTTAGCCAGAAATCAAGAGTGGAAGTTTTTTAGGCCGAATGAGCAAATATGCTTGTTTCTGCCAATTGCAGCCAAATACTGAAGGGAAAGTCGGTTTGCCTTAATATTTGACCCAGAACAACTCAGTTCAGCATGGAAATATCATTGCAACATCTTTTATTTAGCCAGAAATAGGGAGTTTAAGTTTTTATGCGCTTAAACGCATTTTCAGGCCGAATGACCTGATTTCTGCCAATTGTAGCAAAATACGGAAAGGAAAGTGGGTTTGCCTTCATATTTGACCCAGAACAACTCAGTTCATAATTTAAATATCATTACAGCAGCTTTTATTTAGCCAGAAATCAAGATTGTAAGTTTTTATGCGCTTAAAAGCATTTTCAGGCCGAATGAGCACATATGCTTGTTTCTGCCAATTGCAGCAAAATACTGAAAGGAAAGTCGGTTTGCCTTAATATTTGACCCAGAACAACTCAGTTCAGCATGGAAATATCATTGCAACATCTTTTATTTAGCCAGAAATAAGGAGTTTAAGTTTTTATGCGCCTAAAAGCATTTTCAGGCCAAATGAGCTGATTTCTGCCAATTGTAGCAAAATACGGAAAGGAAAGTGGGTTTGCCTTCATATTTGACGCATAACAACTCAGTTCAGCATGGAAATATCATTGCAACAGCTTTTATTTAGCCAGAAATCAAGACTGTAAATTTATATGCGCTTAAAAGCATTTTCTGGCCGAATGAGCAAATATGCTTGTTTCTGTCAACTGCAGCAAAATACTGAAGGTAAAGTGGGTTTGCCTTCATAATTGACCCAGAACAACTCAGTTCAGCATTGAAATATCATTGCAACAGCTTTTGTTTAGCCAGAAAACAAGAGTGTAAGTTTTTATGCGCTTAAAAGCATTTTCAGGCCGAATGAGCTGATTTCTGCCAATTGTAGCAAAATACTGAAAGGAAAGTGGGTTTGCCTTCATATTTGACCCAGAACAACTCAGTTCAGCATGGAAATATTATTGCAACAGCTTTTATTTAGCCAGAAATGAAGATTGTAAGTTTTTATGCGCTTAAAAGCATTTTCAGGCCAAATGAGCTGATTTCTGCCAATTGCAGCAAAAAACTGAAGGGAAAGTGGGTTTGCCTTCATATTTGACCCAGAACAACTCAATTCAGCATGGAAATATCATTGCAACAGCTTTTATTTAGCCAGCAATCAAGAGTGTAAGTTTTTATGCGCTTAAAAGCATTTTCAGGCCGAATGAGCTGATTTCTGCCAATTGAAGGAAAATACTGAAAGGAAAGTGGGTTTGCCTTCATATTTGAACCAGAACAACTCAATTCAGCATGGAAATGTAATTGCAACAGCTTTTTTTTTAGCCAGAAATCAAGAGTGGAAGATTTTTATGCGCTTAAAAGCATTTTCAGGCGAAATAAGCTGATTTCTGCCAATTGTAGCAAAATACTGAAAGGAAAGTGGGTTTGCCTTCATATTTGACCCAGAACAACTCAATTCAGCATGGAAATATCATTGCAACAGCTTTAATTTAGCCAGAAATCAAGAGTGTAAGTTCTTATGCGCTTAAAAGCATTTTTCGGCCGAATAAACAAATATGCTTGTTTCTGCCAATTGTCGCAAAATACTAAAGGGAAAGTGGGTTTACCTTCATATTTGACCCAGAACAACGCAGTTCAGCATGGAAATATCATTGCAACATCTTTTATTTAGCCAGAAATAAGGAGTTTAAGCTTTTATGCGCTTAAACGTATTTTCAGGCCGAATAAGCTGATTTCTGCCAATTGTAGCAAAATACGGAAAGGAAAGTGGGTTTGCCTTCATATTTGACCCAGAACAACTCAGTTAAGCATTTAAATATCATTACAACAGCTTTTATTTAGCCAGAAATCAAGATTGTAAGTTTTTATGCGCTTAAAAGCATTTTTCGGCCGAATGAACAAATATGCTTGTTTCTGCCAATTGTCGCAAAATACTGAAGGGAAAGTGGGTTTGCCTTCATATTTGACCCAGAACAACTCAGTTCAGCATGAAAATATCATTGCAACAGCTTTTATTTAGTCAGAAATCAAGATTGTAAGTTTTTATGCGCTTAAAAGCAATTTCAGGCCGAATGAGCTGATTTCTGCCAATTGTAGCAAAATACTGACGAGAAAGTGGGTTTGCCTTCATATTTGACCCAGAACAACTCAGATCAGCATGGAAATATCATTGCAACATCTTTTATTTAGCCAGAAATAAGGAGTTTAAGTTTTTTTGCGCTTAAACGCATTTTCAGGCCGAATGAGCTGATTTCTGCCAATTGTAGCAAAATACGGAAAGGAAAGTGGGTTTGCCTTCATATTTGACCCAGAATAACTCAGTTCATAATTTAAATATCATTACAACAGCTTTTATTTAGCCAGAAATCAAGATTGTAAGTTTTTATGCGCTTAAAAGCATTTTCAGGCCGAATGAGCACATATGCTTGTTTCTGCCAATTGCAGCAAAATACTGAAAGGAAAGTCGGTTTGCCTTAATATTTGACCCAGAACAACTCAGTTCAGCATGGAAATATCATTGCAACATCTTTTATTTAGCCAGAAATAAGGAGTTTAAGTTTTTATGCGCCTAAAAGCATTTTCAGGCCAAATGAGCTGATTTCTGCCAATTGTAGCAAAATACGGAAAGGAAAGTGGGTTTGCCTTCATATTTGACGCATAACAACTCAGTTCAGCATGGAAATATCATTGCAACAGCTTTTATTTAGCCAGAAATCAAGACTGTAAATTTATATGCGCTTAAAAGCATTTTCTGGCCGAATGAGCAAATATGCTTGTTTCTGTCAATTGCAGCAAAATACTGAAGGTAAAGTGGGTTTGCCTTCATAATTGACCCAGAACAACTCAGTTCAGCATTGAAATATCATTGCAACAGCTTTTGTTTAGCCAGAAAACAAGAGTGTAAGTTTTTATGCGCTTAAAAGCATTTTCAGGCCGAATGAGCTGATTTCTGCCAATTGTAGCAAAATACTGAAAGGAAAGTGGGTTTGCCTTCATATTTGACCCAGAACAACTCAGTTCAGCATTGAGATATCATTGCAACAGCTTTAATTTAGCCAGAAATAAAGAGTGGAAGTTTTTCAGGCCGAATGAGCAAATATGCTTGTTTCTGCCAATTGCAGCAAAATACTGAAAGGAAAATGGGTTTGCCTTCATATTTGACCCAGAACAACTCAGTTCAGCATGGAAATATTATTGCAACAGCTTTTATTTAGCTAGAAATGAAGATTGTAAGTTTTTATGCGCTTAAAAGCATTTTCAGGCCAAATGAGCTGATTTCTGCCAATTGCAGCAAAATACTGAAGGGAAAGTGGGTTTGCCTTCATATTTGACCCAGAACAACTCAATTCAGCATGGAAATATCATTGCAACAGCTTTTATTTAGCCAGAAATCAAGAGTGGAAGTTTTTATGCGCTTAAAACCATTTTCAGGCCAAATGAGCTGATTTCTGCCAATTGCAGCAAAATACTGAAGGGAAAGTGGGTGTGCCTTCATCTTTGACCCAGAACAACTCAGTTCAGCATTTAAATATTATTGCAAAAGCTTTTATTTAGCCAGAAATCAAGAGTGTAAGTTTTTATACGCTTAAAAGCATTTTCAGGCCGAATGAGCTGATTTATGCCAATTGTAGCAAAATACTGAAAGGAAAGTGGGCTTGCCTTCATATTTGACCCAGAACAACTCAGTTCAGCATGGAAATGTCATTGCAACATCTTTTATTTAGCCAGAAATAAGGAGTTTAAGTTTTTATGCGCTTAAAAGCATTTTCAGGCCAAATAAGCTGATTTCTGCCAATTGCAGCAAAATACTGAAGGGAAAGTGGGTTTGCCTTCATATTTGACCCAGAACAACTCAGTTCAGCATGGAAATATCATTGCAACAGCTTTTATTTAGCCAGAAATCAAGAGTGGAAGTTTTTATGCGCTTAAAACCATTTTCAGGCCGAATGAGCTGATTTCTGCCAATTGTAGCAAAATACTGAAAGGAAAGTGGGTTTGCCTTCATATTTGACCCAGAACAACTCAGTTCAGCATGGAAATATCATTGCAACAGCTTTTGTTTAGTCAGCAATCAAGAGTGTAAGTTTTTATGCGCTTAAAAGCATTTTTCGGCCGAATGAACAAATATGCTTGTTTCTGCCAATTTTCGCAAAATACTGAAGGGAAAGTGGGTTTGCCTTCATATTTGACCCAGAACAACTCAGTTCAGCATGAAAATATCATTGCAACAGCTTTTATTTAGTCAGAAATCAAGATTGTAAGTTTTTATGCGCTTAAAAGCAATTTCAGGCCGAATAAGCTGATTTCTGCCAATTGTAGCAAAATACTGACGAGAAAGTGGGTTTGCCTTCATATTTGACCCAGAACAACTCAGTTCAGCATTGAAATATCATTGCAACAGCTTTTGTTTAGCCAGAAAACAAGAGTGTAAGTTTTTATGCGCTTAAAAGCATTTTCAGGCCGAATGAGCTGATTTCTGCCAATTGTAGCAAAATACTGAAAGGAAAGTGGGTTTGCCTTCATATTTGACCCAGAACAACTCAGTTCAGCATGGAAATATTATTGCAACAGCTTTTATTTAGCCAGAAATGAAGATTGTAAGTTTTTATGCGTTTAAAAGCATTTTCAGGCCGAATGAGCTGATTTCTGCCAATTGAAGGAAAATACTGAAAGGAAAGTGGGTTTGCCTTCATATTTGTACCAGAACAACTCAATTCAGCATGGAAATGTAATTGCAACAGCTTTTTTTTTAGCCAGAAATCAAGAGTGGAAGTTTTTTATGCGCTTAAAAGCATTTTCAGGCGAAATAAGCTGATTTCTGCCAATTGTAGCAAAATACTGAAAGGAAAGTGGGTTTGCCTTCATATTTGACCCAGAACAACTCAATTCAGCATGGAAATATCATTGCAACAGCTTTAATTTAGCCAGAAATCAAGAGTGTAAGTTTTTATGCGCTTAAAAGCATTTTTCGGCCGAATAAACAAATATGCTTGTTTCTACCAATTGTCGCAAAATACTAAAGGGAAAGTGGGTTTACCTTCATATTTGACCCAGAACAACTCAGTTCAGCATGGAAATATCATTGCAACAGCTTTTATTTAGCCAGAAATAAGGAGTTTAAGTTTTTATGCGCCTAAAAGCATTTTCAGGCCAAATGAGCTGATTTCTGCCAATTGTAGCAAAATACGGAAAGGAAAGTGGGTTTGCCTTCATATTTGACGCATAACAACTCAGTTCAGCATGGAAATATCATTGCAACAGCTTTTATTTAGCCAGAAATCAAGACTGTAAATTTATATGCGGTTAAAAGCATTTTCTGGCCGAATGAGCAAATATGCTTGTTTCTGTCAATTGCAGCAAAATACTGAAGGTAAAGTGGGTTTGCCTTCATAATTGACCCAGAACAACTCAGTTCAGCATTGAAATATCATTGCAACAGCTTTTGTTTAGCCAGAAAACAAGAGTGTAAGTTTTTATGCGCTTAAAAGCATTTTCAGGCCGAATGAGCTGATTTCTGCCAATTGTAGCAAAATACTGAAAGGAAAGTGGGTTTGCCTTCATATTTGACCCAGAACAACTCAGTTCAGCATGGAAATATTATTGCAACAGCTTTTATTTAGCCAGAAATGAAGATTGTAAGTTTTTATGCGCTTAAAAGCATTTTCAGGCCAAATGAGCTGATTTCTGCCAATTGCAGCAAAAAACTGAAGGGAAAGTGGGTTTGCCTTCATATTTGACCCAGAACAACTCAGTTCAGCATGGAAATGTCATTGCAACATCTTTTATTTAGCCAGAAATAAGGAGTTTAAGTTTTTATGCGCTTAAAAGCATTTTCAGGCCAAATAAGCTGATTTCTGCCAATTGCAGCAAAATACTGAAGGGAAAGTGGGTTTGCCTTCATATTTGACCCAGAACAACTCAGTTCAGCATGGAAATATTATTGCAACAGCTTTTATTTAGCCAGAAATCAAGAGTGGAAGTTTTTTAGGCCGAATGAGCAAATATGCTTGTTTCTGCCAATTGCAGCAAAATACTGAAGGGAAAGTGGGTTTGCCTTCATATTTGACCCAGAACAACTCAGTTCAGCATGGAAATATTATTGCAACAGCTTTTATTTAGCCACAAATCAAGAGTGGAAGTTTTTATGCGCTTAAAACCATTTTCAGGCCGAATAAGCTGATTTCTGCCAATTGTAGCAAAATACTGAAAGGAAAGTGGGTTTGCCTTCATATTTGACCCAGAACAACTCAGTTCAGCATGGAAATATCATTGCAACAGCATTTATTTAGTCAGCAATCAAGAGTGTAAGTTTTTATGCGCTTAAAAGCATTTTTCGGCCGAATGAACAAATATGCTTGTTTCTGCCAATTGTCGCAAAATACTGAAGGGAAAGTGGGTTTGCCTTCATATTTGACCCAAAACAACTCAGTTCAGCATGAAAATATCATTGCAACAGCTTTTATTTAGTCAGAAATCAAGATTGTAAGTTTTTATGCGCTTAAAAGCAATTTCAGGCCGAATGAGCTGATTTCTGCCAATTGTAGCAAAATACTGACGAGAAAGTGGGTTTGCCTTCATATTTGACCCAGAACAACTCAGATCAGCATGGAAATATCATTGCAACATCTTTTATTTAGCCAGAAATAAGGAGTTTAAGTTTTTTTGCGCTTAAACGCATTTTCAGGCCGAATGAGCTGATTTCTGCCAATTGTAGCAAAATACGGAAAGGAAAGTGGGTTTGCCTTCATATTTGACCCAGAATAACTCAGTTCATAATTTAAATATCATTACAACAGCTTTTATTTTGCCAGAAATCAAGATTGTAAGTTTTTATGCGCTTAAAAGCATTTTCAGGCCGAATGAGCACATATGCTTGTTTCTGCCAATTGCAGCAAAATACTGAAAGGAAAGTCGGTTTGCCTTAATATTTGACCCAGAACAACTCAGTTCAGCATGGAAATATCATTGCAACATCTTTTATTTAGCCAGAAATAAGGAGTTTAAGTTTTTATGCGCCTAAAAGCATTTTCAGGCCAAATGAGCTGATTTCTGCCAATTGTAGCAAAATACGGAAAGGAAAGTGGGTTTGCCTTCATATTTGACGCATAACAACTCAGTTCAGCATGGAAATATCATTGCAACAGCTTTTATTTAGCCAGAAATCAAGACTGTAAATTTATATGCGCTTAAAAGCATTTTCTGGCCGAATGAGCAAATATGCTTGTTTCTGTCAATTGCAGCAAAATACTGAAGGTAAAGTGGGTTTGCCTTCATATTTGACCCAGAACAACTCAGTTCAGCATGGAAATATCATTGCAACAGCTTTTGTTTAGCCAGAAAACAAGAGTGTAAGTTTTTATGCGCTTAAAAGCATTTTCAGGCCGAATGAGCTGATTTCTGCCAATTGTAGCAAAATACTGAAAGGAAAGTGGGTTTGCCTTCATATTTGACCCAGAACAACTCAGTTCAGCATGGAAATATTATTGCAACAGCTTTTATTTAGCCAGAAATGAAGATTGTAAGTTTTTATGCGCTTAAAAGCATTTTCAGGCCAAATAAGCTGATTTCTGCCAATTGCAGCAAAATACTGAAGGGAAAGTGGGTTTGCCTTCATATTTGACCCAGAACAACTCAGTTCAGCATGGAAATATCATTGCAACAGCTTTTATTTAGCCAGAAATCAAGAGTGGAAGTTTTTATGCGCTTAAAACCATTTTCAGGCCGAATGAGCTGATTTCTGCCAATTGTAGCAAAATACTGAAAGGAAAGTGGGTTTGCCTTCATATTTGACCCAGAACAACTCAGTTCAGCATGGAAATATCATTGCAACAGCTTTTGTTTAGTCAGCAATCAAGAGTGTAAGTTTTTATGCGCTTAAAAGCATTTTTCGGCCGAATGAACAAATATGCTTGTTTCTGCCAATTTTCGCAAAATACTGAAGGGAAAGTGGGTTTGCCTTCATATTTGACCCAGAACAACTCAGTTCAGCATGAAAATATCATTGCAACAGCTTTTATTTAGTCAGAAATCAAGATTGTAAGTTTTTATGCGCTTAAAAGCAATTTCAGGCCGAATAAGCTGATTTCTGCCAATTGTAGCAAAATACTGACGAGAAAGTGGGTTTGCCTTCATATTTGACCCAGAACAACTCAGTTCAGCATTGAAATATCATTGCAACAGCTTTTGTTTAGCCAGAAAACAAGAGTGTAAGTTTTTATGCGCTTAAAAGCATTTTCAGGCCGAATGAGCTGATTTCTGCCAATTGTAGCAAAATACTGAAAGGAAAGTGGGTTTGCCTTCATATTTGACCCAGAACAACTCAGTTCAGCATGGAAATATTATTGCAACAGCTTTTATTTAGCCAGAAATGAAGATTGTAAGTTTTTATGCGTTTAAAAGCATTTTCAGGCCGAATGAGCTGATTTCTGCCAATTGAAGGAAAATACTGAAAGGAAAGTGGGTTTGCCTTCATATTTGTACCAGAACAACTCAATTCAGCATGGAAATGTAATTGCAACAGCTTTTTTTTTAGCCAGAAATCAAGAGTGGAAGTTTTTTATGCGCTTAAAAGCATTTTCAGGCGAAATAAGCTGATTTCTGCCAATTGTAGCAAAATACTGAAAGGAAAGTGGGTTTGCCTTCATATTTGACCCAGAACAACTCAATTCAGCATGGAAATATCATTGCAACAGCTTTAATTTAGCCAGAAATCAAGAGTGTAAGTTTTTATGCGCTTAAAAGCATTTTTCGGCCGAATAAACAAATATGCTTGTTTCTACCAATTGTCGCAAAATACTAAAGGGAAAGTGGGTTTACCTTCATATTTGACCCAGAACAACTCAGTTCAGCATGGAAATATCATTGCAACAGCTTTTATTTAGCCAGAAATAAGGAGTTTAAGTTTTTATGCACCTAAAAGCATTTTCAGGCCAAATGAGCTGATTTCTGCCAATTGTAGCAAAATACGGAAAGGAAAGTGGGTTTGCCTTCATATTTGACGCATAACAACTCAGTTCAGCATGGAAATATCATTGCAACAGCTTTTATTTAGCCAGAAATCAAGACTGTAAATTTATATGCGGTTAAAAGCATTTTCTGGCCGAATGAGCAAATATGCTTGTTTCTGTCAATTGCAGCAAAATACTGAAGGTAAAGTGGGTTTGCCTTCATAATTGACCCAGAACAACTCAGTTCAGCATTGAAATATCATTGCAACAGCTTTTGTTTAGCCAGAAAACAAGAGTGTAAGTTTTTATGCGCTTAAAAGCATTTTCAGGCCGAATGAGCTGATTTCTGCCAATTGTAGCAAAATACTGAAAGGAAAGTGGGTTTGCCTTCATATTTGACCCAGAACAACTCAGTTCAGCATGGAAATATTATTGCAACAGCTTTTATTTAGCCAGAAATGAAGATTGTAAGTTTTTATGCGCTTAAAAGCATTTTCAGGCCAAATGAGCTGATTTCTGCCAATTGCAGCAAAAAACTGAAGGGAAAGTGGGTTTGCCTTCATATTTGACCCAGAACAACTCAATTCAGCATGGAAATATCATTGCAACAGCTTTTATTAAGCCAGAAATCAAGAGTGGAAGTTTTTTAGGCCGAATGAGCAAATATGCTTGTTTCTGCCAATTGCAGCCAAATACTGAAGGGAAAGTCGGTTTGCCTTAATATTTGACCCAGAACAACTCAGTTCAGCATGGAAATATCATTGCAACATCTTTTATTTAGCCAGAAATAGGGAGTTTAAGTTTTTATGCGCCTAAAAGCATTTTCAGGCCAAATGAGCTGATTTCTGCCAATTGCAGCAAAATACTGAAGGGAAAGTGGGTTTGCCTTCATATTTGACCCAGAACAACTCAATTCAGCATGGAAATATCATTGCAACAGCTTTTATTTAGCCAGAAATCAAGAGTGTAAGTTTTTATACGCTTAAAAGCATTTTCAGGCCGAATGAGCTGATTTATGCCAATTGTAGCAAAATACTGAAAGGAAAGTGGGCTTGCCTTCATATTTGACCCAGAACAACTCAGTTCAGCATGGAAATGTCATTGCAACATCTTTTATTTAGCCAGAAATAAGGAGTTTAAGTTTTTATGCGCTTAAAAGCATTTTCAGGCCAAATAAGCTGATTTCTGCCAATTGCAGCAAAATACTGAAGGGAAAGTGGGTTTGCCTTCATATTTGACCCAGAACAACTCAGTTCAGCATGGAAATATTATTGCAACAGCTTTTATTTAGCCAGAAATCAAGAGTGGAAGGTTTTTAGGCCGAATGAGCAAATATGCTTGTTTCTGCCAATTGCAGCAAAATACTGAAGGGAAAGTGGGTTTGCCTTCATATTTGACCCAGAACAACTCAGTTCAGCATGGAAATATTATTGCAACAGCTTTTATTTAGCCAGAAATCAAGAGTGGAAGTTTTTATGCGCTTAAAACCATTTTCAGGCCGAATAAGCTGATTTCTGCCAATTGTAGCAAAATACTGAAAGGAAAGTGGGTTTGCCTTCATATTTGACCCAGAACAACTCAGTTCAGCATGGAAATATCATTGCAACAGCTTTTATTTAGTCAGCAATCAAGAGTGTAAGTTTTTATGCGCTTAAAAGCATTTTTCGGCCAAATGAACAAATATGCTTGTTTCTGCCAATTGTCGCAAAATACTGAAGGGAAAGTGGGTTTGCCTTCATATTTGACCCAAAACAACTCAGTTCAGCATGAAAATATCATTGCAACAGCTTTTATTTAGTCAGAAATCAAGATTGTAAGTTTTTATGCGCTTAAAAGCAATTTCAGGCCGAATGAGCTGATTTCTGCCAATTGTAGCAAAATACTGACGAGAAAGTGGGTTTGCCTTCATATTTGACCCAGAACAACTCAGATCAGCATGGAAATATCATTGCAACATCTTTTATTTAGCCAGAAATAAGGAGTTTAAGTTTTTTTGCGCTTAAACGCATTTTCAGGCCGAATGAGCTGATTTCTGCCAATTGTAGCAAAATACGGAAAGGAAAGTGGGTTTGCCTTCATATTTGACCCAGAATAACTCAGTTCATAATTTAAATATCATTACAACAGCTTTTATTTTGCCAGAAATCAAGATTGTAAGTTTTTATGCGCTTAAAAGCATTTTCAGGCCGAATGAGCACATATGCTTGTTTCTGCCAATTGCAGCAAAATACTGAAAGGAAAGTCGGTTTGCCTTAATATTTGACCCAGAACAACTCAGTTCAGCATGGAAATATCATTGCAACATCTTTTATTTAGCCAGAAATAAGGAGTTTAAGTTTTTATGCGCCTAAAAGCATTTTCAGGCCAAATGAGCTGATTTCTGCCAATTGTAGCAAAATACGGAAAGGAAAGTGGGTTTGCCTTCATATTTGACGCATAACAACTCAGTTCAGCATGGAAATATCATTGCAACAGCTTTTATTTAGCCAGAAATCAAGACTGTAAATTTATATGCGCTTAAAAGCATTTTCTGGCCGAATGAGCAAATATGCTTGTTTCTGTCAATTGCAGCAAAATACTGAAGGTAAAGTGGGTTTGCCTTCATATTTGACCCAGAACAACTCAGTTCAGCATGGAAATATCATTGCAACAGCTTTTGTTTAGCCAGAAAACAAGAGTGTAAGTTTTTATGCGCTTAAAAGCATTTTCAGGCCGAATGAGCTGATTTCTGCCAATTGTAGCAAAATACTGAAAGGAAAGTGGGTTTGCCTTCATATTTGACCCAGAACAACTCAGTTCAGAATGGAAATATTATTGCAACAGCTTTTATTTAGCCAGAAATGAAGATTGTAAGTTTTTATGCGCTTAAAAGCATTTTCAGGCCAAATGAGCTGATTTCTGCCAATTGCAGCAAAATACTGAAGGGAAAGTGGGTTTGCCTTCATATTTGACCCAGAACAACTCAATTCAGCATGGAAATATCATTGCAACAGCTTTAATTTAGCCAGAAATCAAGAGTGTAAGTTTTTATACGCTTAAAAGCATTTTCAGGCCGAATGAGCTGATTTATGCCAATTGTAGCAAAATACTGAAAGGAAAGTGGGCTTGCCTTCATATTTGACCCAGAACAACTCAGTTCAGCATGGAAATGTCATTGCAACATCTTTTATTTAGCCAGAAATAAGGAGTTTAAGTTTTTATGCGCTTAAAAGCATTTTCAGGCCAAATAAGCTGATTTCTGCCAATTGCAGCAAAATACTGAAGGGAAAGTGGGTTTTCCTTCATATTTGACCCAGAACAACTCAGTTCAGCATGGAAATATTATTGCAACAGCTTTTATTTAGCCAGAAATCAAGAGTGGAAGTTTTTTAGGCCGAATGAGCAAATATGCTTGTTTCTGCCAATTGCAGCAAAATACTGAAGGGAAAGTGGGTTTGCCTTCATATTTGACCCAGAACAACTCAGTTCAGCATGGAAATATCATTGCAACAGCTTTTATTTAGCCAGAAATCAAGAGTGGAAGTTTTTATGCGCTTAAAACCATTTTCAGGCCGAATGAGCTGATTTCTGCCAATTGTAGCAAAATACTGAAAGGAAAGTGGGTTTGCCTTCATATTTGACCCAGAACAACTCAGTTCAGCATGGAAATATCATTGCAACAGCTTTTATTTAGTCAGCAATCAAGAGTGTAAGTTTTTATGCGCTTAAAAGCATTTTTCGGCCGAATGAACAAATATGCTTGTTTCTGCCAATTGTCGCAAAATACTGAAGGGAAAGTGGGTTTGCCTTCATATTTGACCCAGAACAACTCAGTTCAGCATGAAAATATCATTGCAACAGCTTTTATTTAGTCAGAAATCAAGATTGTAAGTTTTTATGCGCTTAAAAGCAATTTCAGGCCGAATGAGCTGATTTCTGCCAATTGTAGCAAAATACTGACGAGAAAGTGGGTTTGCCTTCATATTTGACCCAGAACAACTCAGATCAGCATGGAAATATCATTGCAACATCTTTTATTTAGCCAGAAATAAGGAGTTTAATTTTTTTTGCGCTTAAACGCATTTTCAGGCCGTATGAGCTGATTTCTGCCAATTGTAGCAAAATACGGAAAGGAAAGTGGGTTTGCCTTCATATTTGACCCAGAATAACTCAGTTCATAATTTAAATATCATTACAACAGCTTTTATTTAGCCAGAAATCAAGATTGTAAGTTTTTATGCGCTTAAAAGCATTTTCAGGCCGAATGAGCACATATGCTTGTTTCTGCCAATTGCAGCAAAATACTGAAAGGAAAGTCGGTTTGCCTTAATATTTGACCCAGAACAACTCAGTTCAGCATGGAAATATCATTGCAACATCTTTTATTTAGCCAGAAATAAGGAGTTTAAGTTTTTATGCGCCTAAAAGCATTTTCAGGCCAAATGAGCTGATTTCTGCCAATTGTAGCAAAATACGGAAAGGAAAGTGGGTTTGCCTTCATATTTGACGCATAACAACTCAGTTCAGCATGGAAATATCATTGCAACAGCTTTTATTTAGCCAGAAATCAAGACTGTAAATTTATATGCGCTTAAAAGCATTTTCTGGCCGAATGAGCAAATATGCTTGTTTCTGTCAATTGCAGCAAAATACTGAAGGTAAAGTGGGTTTGCCTTCATAATTGACCCAGAACAACTCAGTTCAGCATTGAAATATCATTGCAACAGCTTTTGTTTAGCCAGAAAACAAGAGTGTAAGTTTTTATGCGCTTAAAAGCATTTTCAGGCCGAATGAGCTGATTTCTGCCAATTGTAGCAAAATACTGAAAGGAAAGTGGGTTTGCCTTCATATTTGACCCAGAACAACTCAGTTCAGCATTGAGATATCATTGCAACAGCTTTAATTTAGCCAGAAATAAAGAGTGGAAGTTTTTCAGGCCGAATGAGCAAATATGCTTGTTTCTGCCAATTGCAGCAAAATACTGAAAGGAAAATGGGTTTGCCTTCATATTTGACCCAGAACAACTCAGTTCAGCATGGAAATATCATTGCAACAGCTTTTATTTAGCCAGAAATCAAGAGTGGAAGTTTTTATGCGCTTAAAACCATTTTCAGGCCGAATGAGCTGATTTCTGCCAATTGTAGCAAAATACTGAAAGGAAAGTGGGTTTGCCTTCATATTTGACCCAGAACAACTCAGTTCAGCATGGAAATATCATTGCAACAGCTTTTATTTAGTCAGCAATCAAGAGTGTAAGTTTTTATGCGCTTAAAAGCATTTTTCGGCCGAATGAACAAATATGCTTGTTTCTGCCAATTGTCGCAAAATACTGAAGGGAAAGTGGGTTTGCCTTCATATTTGACCCAGAACAACTCAGTTCAGCATGAAAATATCATTGCAACAGCTTTTATTTAGTCAGAAATCAAGATTGTAAGTTTTTATGCGCTTAAAAGCAATTTCAGGCCGAATGAGCTGATTTCTGCCAATTGTAGCAAAATACTGACGAGAAAGTGGGTTTGCCTTCATATTTGACCCAGAACAACTCAGATCAGCATGGAAATATCATTGCAACATCTTTTATTTAGCCAGAAATAAGGAGTTTAATTTTTTTTGCGCTTAAACGCATTTTCAGGCCGTATGAGCTGATTTCTGCCAATTGTAGCAAAATACGGAAAGGAAAGTGGGTTTGCCTTCATATTTGACCCAGAATAACTCAGTTCATAATTTAAATATCATTACAACAGCTTTTATTTAGCCAGAAATCAAGATTGTAAGTTTTTATGCGCTTAAAAGCATTTTCAGGCCGAATGAGCACATATGCTTGTTTCTGCCAATTGCAGCAAAATACTGAAAGGAAAGTCGGTTTGCCTTAATATTTGACCCAGAACAACTCAGTTCAGCATGGAAATATCATTGCAACATCTTTTATTTAGCCAGAAATAAGGAGTTTAAGTTTTTATGCGCCTAAAAGCATTTTCAGGCCAAATGAGCTGATTTCTGCCAATTGTAGCAAAATACGGAAAGGAAAGTGGGTTTGCCTTCATATTTGACGCATAACAACTCAGTTCAGCATGGAAATATCATTGCAACAGCTTTTATTTAGCCAGAAATCAAGACTGTAAATTTATATGCGCTTAAAAGCATTTTCTGGCCGAATGAGCAAATATGCTTGTTTCTGTCAATTGCAGCAAAATACTGAAGGTAAAGTGGGTTTGCCTTCATAATTGACCCAGAACAACTCAGTTCAGCATTGAAATATCATTGCAACAGCTTTTGTTTAGCCAGAAAACAAGAGTGTAAGTTTTTATGCGCTTAAAAGCATTTTCAGGCCGAATGAGCTGATTTCTGCCAATTGTAGCAAAATACTGAAAGGAAAGTGGGTTTGCCTTCATATTTGACCCAGAACAACTCAGTTCAGCATTGAGATATCATTGCAACAGCTTTAATTTAGCCAGAAATAAAGAGTGGAAGTTTTTCAGGCCGAATGAGCAAATATGCTTGTTTCTGCCAATTGCAGCAAAATACTGAAAGGAAAATGGGTTTGCCTTCATATTTGACCCAGAACAACTCAGTTCAGCATGGAAATATTATTGCAACAGCTTTTATTTAGCCAGAAATGAAGATTGTAAGTTTTTATGCGCTTAAAAGCATTTTCAGGCAAAAATAAGCTGATTTCTGCCAATTGCAGCAAAATACTGAAGGGAAAGTGGGTTTGCCTTCATATTTGACCCAGAACAACTCAGTTCAGCATGGAAATATTATTGCAACAGCTTTTATTTAGCCAGAAATCAAGAGTGGAAGTTTTTTAGGCCGAATGAGCAAATATGCTTGTTTCTGCCAATTGCAGCAAAATACTGAAGGGAAAGTGGGTTTGCCTTCATATTTGACCCAGAACAACTCAGTTCAGCATGGAAATATCATTGCAACAGCTTTTATTTAGCCAGAAATCAAGAGTGGAAGTTTTTATGCGCTTAAAACCATTTTCAGGCCGAATGAGCTTATTTCTGCCAATTGTAGCAAAATACTGAAAGGAAAGTGGGTTTGCCTTCATATTTGACCCAGAACAACTCAGTTCAGCATGGAAATATCATTG
Source organism: Channa argus (assembly GCF_033026475.1). Classification (NCBI taxonomy): domain Eukaryota; kingdom Metazoa; phylum Chordata; class Actinopteri; order Anabantiformes; family Channidae; genus Channa; species Channa argus. Next base: position 113,974 of record NW_027125283.1, read on the forward strand.
CAACAGCTTTTATTTAGTCAGCAATCAAGAGTGTAAGTTTTTATGCGCTTAAAAGCATTTTTCGGCCGAATGAACAAATATGCTTGTTTCTGCCAATTGTCGCAAAATACTGAAGGGAAAGTGGGTTTGCCTTCATATTTGACCAAGAACAACTCAGTTCAGCATGAAAATATCATTGCAACAGCTTTTATTTAGTCAGAAATCAAGATTGTAAGTTTTTATGCGCTTAAAAGCAATTTCAGGCCGAATGAGCTGATTTCTGCCAATTGTAGCAAAATACTGACGAGAAAGTGGGTTTGCCTTCATATTTGACCCAGAACAACTCAGTTCATAATTTAAATATCATTACAACAGCTTTTATTTAGCCAGAAATCAAGATTGTAAGTTTTTATGCGCTTAAAAGCATTTTTAGGCCGAATGAGCACATATGCTTGTTTCTGCCAATTGCAGCAAAATACTGAAAGGAAAGTCGGTTTGCCTTAATATTTGACCCAGAACAACTCAGTTCAGCATGGAAATATCATTGCAACATCTTTTATTTAGCCAGAAATAAGGAGTTTAAGTTTTTATGCGCCTAAAAGCATTTTCAGGCCAAATGAGCTGATTTCTGCCAATTGTAGCAAAATACGGAAAGGAAAGTGGGTTTGTCTTCATATTTGACGCATAACAACTCAGTTCAGCATGGAAATATCATTGCAACAGCTTTTGTTTAGCCAGAAAACAAGAGTGTAAGTTTTTATGCGCTTAAAAGCATTTTCAGGCCGAATGAGCTGATTTCTGCCAATTGTAGCAAAATACTGAAAGGAAAGTGGGTTTGCCTTCATATTTGACCCAGAACAACTCAGTTCAGCATGGAAATATTATTGCAACAGCTTTTATTTAGCCAGAAATGAAGATTGTAAGTTTTTATGCGCTTAAAAGCATTTTCAGGCCAAATGAGCTGATTTCTGCCAATTGCAGCAAAATACTGAAGGGAAAGTGGGTTTGCCTTCATATTTGACCCAGAACAACTCAATTCAGCATGGAAATATCATTGCAACAGCTTTTATTTAGCCAGCAATCAAGAGTGTAAGTTTTTATGCGCTTAAAAGCATTTTCAGGCCGAATGAGCTGATTTCTGCCAATTGAAGGAAAATACTGAAAGGAAAGTGGGTTTGCCTTCATATTTGAACCAGAACAACTCAATTCAGCATGGAAATGTAATTGCAACAGCTTTTTTTTTAGCCAGAAATCAAGAGTGGAAGATTTTTATGCGCTTAAAAGCATTTTCAGGCGAAATAAGCTGATTTCTGCCAATTGTAGCAAAATACTGAAAGGAAAGTGGGTTTGCCTTCATATTTGACCCAGAACAACTCAATTCAGCATGGAAATATCATTGCAACAGCTTTAATTTAGCCAGAAATCAAGAGTGTAAGTTTTTATGCGCTTAAAAGCATTTTCAGGCCGAATGAGCTGATTTCTGCCAATTGTAGCAAAATACTGAAAGGAAAGTGGGTTTGCCTTCATATTTGACCCAGAACAACTCAGTTAAGCATTTAAATATCATTACAACAGCTTTTATTTAGCCAGATATCAAGATTGTAAGTTTTTATGCACTTAAAAGCATTTTTCGGCCGAATGAACAAATATGCTTGTTTCTGCCAATTGTCGCAAAATACTGAAGGGAAAGTGGGTTTGCCTTCATATTTGACCCAGAACAACTCAATTCAGCATGGAAATATCATTGCAACAGCTTTTATTTAGTCAGAAATCAAGATTGTAAGTTTTTATGCGCTTAAAAGCAATTTCAGGCCGAATGAGCTGATTTCTGCCAATTGTAGCAAAATACTGACGAGAAAGTGGGTTTGCCTTCATATTTGACCCAGAACAACTCAGATCAGCATGGAAATATCATTGCAACATCTTTTATTTAGCCAGAAATAAGGAGTTTAAGTTTTTTTGCGCTTAAACGCATTTTCAGGCCGAATGAGCTGATTTCTGCCAATTGTAGCAAAATACGGAAAGGAAAGTGGGTTTGCCTTCATATTTGACCCAGAATAACTCAGTTCATAATTTAAATATCATTACAACAGCTTTTATTTAGCCAGAAATCAAGATTGTAAGTTTTTATGCGCTTAAAAGCACTTTCAGGCCGAATGAGCACATATGCTTGTTTCTGCCAATTGCAGCAAAATACTGAAAGGAAAGTCGGTTTGCCTTAATATTTGACCCAGAACAACTCAGTTCAGCATGGAAATATCATTGCAACATCTTTTATTTCGCCAGAAATAAGGAGTTTAAGCTTTTATGCGCCTAAAAGCATTTTCAGGCCAAATGAGCTGATTTCTGCCAATTGTAGCAAAATACGGAAAGGAAAGTGGGTTTGCCTTCATATTTGACGCATAACAACTCAGTTCAGCATGGAAATATCATTGCAACAGCTTTAATTTAGCCAGAAATAAAGAGTGGAAGTTTTTCAGGCCGAATGAGCAAATATGCTTGTTTCTGCCAATTGTAGCAAAATACTGAAAGGAAAATGGGTTTGCCTTCATATTTGACCCAGAACAACTCAGTTCAGCATGGAAATATTATTGCAACAGCTTTTATTTAGCCAGAAATCAAGACTGTAAATTTATATGCGCTTAAAAGCATTTTCTGGCCGAATGAGCAAATATGCTTGTTTCTGTCAATTGCAGCAAAATACTGAAGGTAAAGTGGGTTTGCCTTCATAATTGACCCAGAACAACTCAGTTCAGCATTGAAATATCATTGCAACAGCTTTTGTTTAGCCAGAAATCAAGAGTGGAAGTTTTTATGCGCTTAAAAGCATTTTCAGGCCAAATGAGCTGATTTCTGCCAATTGCAGCAAAATACTGAAGGTAAAGTGGGTTTGCCTTCATAATTGACCCAGAACAACTCAGTTCAGCATTGAGATATCATTGCAACAGCTTTAATTTAGCCAGAAATAAAGAGTGGAAGTTTTTCAGGCCGAATGAGCAAATATGCTTGTTTCTGCCAATTGCAGCAAAATACTGAAAGGAAAATGGGTTTGCCTTCATATTTGACCCAGAACAACTCAGTTCAGCATGGAAATATTATTGCAACAGCTTTTATTTAGCCAGAAATGAAGATTGTAAGTTTTTATGCGCTTAAAAGCATTTTCAGGCCAAATGAGCTGATTTCTGCCAATTGCAGCAAAATACTGAAGGGAAAGTGGGTTTGCCTTCATCTTTGACCCAGAACAACTCAGTTCAGCATTTAAATAATATTGCAAAAGCTTTTATTTAGCCAGAAATCAAGAGTGTAAGTTTTTATGCGCTTAAAAGCATTTTCAGGCCGAATGAGCAAACATGCTTGTTTCTGCCAATTGCAGCAAAATACTGAAAGGAAAGTGGGCTTGCCTTAATATTTGACCCAGAACAACTCAGGTCAGCATGGAAATATCATTGCAACATCTTTTATTTAGCCAGAAATAAGGAGTTTAAGTTTTTATACGCTTAAAAGCATTTTCAGGCCGAATGAGCTGATTTCTGCCAATTGTAGCAAAATACGGAAAGGAAAGTGGGTTTGCCTTCATATTTGATGCATAACAACTCAGTTCAGCATTGAGATATCATTGCAACTGCTTTAATTTAGCCAGAAATAAAGAGTGGAAGTTTTTCAGGCCAAATGAGCAAATATGCTTGTTTCTGCCAATTGCAGCAAAATACTGAAAGGAAAATGGGTTTGCCTTGATATTTGACCCAGAACAACTCAGTTCAGCATTTAAATATCATTGCAACAGCTTTTATTTAGCCAGCAATCAAGAGTGTAAGTTTTTATGCGCTTAAAAGCATTTTCAGGCCGAATGAGCTGATTTCTGCCAATTGAAGGAAAATACTGAAAGGAAAGTTGGTTTGCCTTCATATTTGAACCAGAACAACTCAATTCAGCATGGAAATGTCATTGCAACAGCTTTTTTTTTAGCCAGAAATCAAGAGTGGAAGATTTTTATGCGCTTAAAAGCATTTTCAGGCGAAATAAGCTGATTTCTGCCAATTGTAGCAAAATACGGAAAGGAAAGTGGGTTTGCCTTCATATTTGACCCAGAACAACTCAATTCAGCATGGAAATATCATTGCAACAGCTTTAATTTAGCCAGAAATCAAGAGTGTAAGTTTTTATGCGCTTAAAAGCATTTTTCGGCCGAATAAAAAAATATGCTTGTTTCTGCCAATTGTCGCAAAATACTAAAGGGAAAGTGGGTTTACCTTCATATTTGACCCAGAACAACTCAGTTCAGCATGGAAATATCATTGCAACATCTTTTATTTAGCCAGAAATAAGGAGTTTAAGTTTTTATGCGCTTAAAAGCATTTTCAGGCCGAATGAGCTGATTTCTGCCAATTGTGGCAAAATATGGAAAGGAAAGTGGGTTTGCCTTCATATTTGACCCAGAACAACTCAGTTCAGCATGGAAATATCATTGCAACAGCTTTTATTTAGCCAGAAATCAAGAGTGTAAATTTATATGCGCTTACAAGCATTTTCTGGCCGAATGAGCAAATATGCTTGTTTCTGTCAATTGCAGCAAAATACTGAAGGTAAAGTGGGTTTGCCTTCATATTTGACCCGGAACAACTCAGTTCAGCATTGAAACATCATTGCAACAGCTTTTGTTTAGCCAGGAAACAAGAGTGTAAGTTTTTATGCGCTTAAAAGCATTTTCAGGCCGAATGAGCTGATTTCTGCCAATTGTAGCAAAATACTTAAAGGAAAGTGGGTTTGCCTTCATATTTGACCCAGAACAACTCAGTTCAGCATTGAGATATCATTGCAACAGCTTTAATTTAGCCAGAAATAAAGAGTGGAAGTTTTTAAGGCCGAATGAGCAAATATGCTTGTTTCTGCCAATTGCAGCAAAATACTGAAGGGAAAGTGGGTTTGCCTTCATATTTGACCCAGAACAACTCAGTTCAGCATGGAAATATCATTGCAACAGCTTTTATTTAGCCAGAAATCAATAGTGGAAGTTTTTATGCGCTTAAAACCATTTTCAGGCCGAATGAGCTGATTTCTGCCAATTGTAGCAAAATACTGAAAGGAAAGTGGGTTTGCCTTCATATTTGACCCAGAACAACTCAGTTCAGCATGGAAATATCATTGCAACAGCTTTTATTTAGTCAGCAATCAAGAGTGTAAGTTTTTATGCGCTTAAAAGCATTTTTCGGCCGAATGAACAAATATGCTTGTTTCTGCCAATTGTCGCAAAATACTGAAGGGAAAGTGGGTTTGCCTTCATATTTGACCCAGAACAACTCAGTTCAGCATGAAAATATCATTGTAACAGCTTTTATTTAGTCAGAAATCAAGATTGTAAATTTTTATGCGCTTAAAAGCAATTTCAGGCCGAATGAGCTGATTTCTGCCAATTGTAGCAAAATACTGACGAGAAAGTGGGTTTGCCTTCATATTTGACCCAGAACAACTCAGTTCAGCATGGAAATATCATTGCAACATCTTTTATTTAGCCAGAAATAAGGAGTTTAATTTTTTTTGCGCTTAAACGCATTTTCAGGCCGAATGAGCTGATTTCTGCCAATTGTAGCAAAATACGGAAAGGAAAGTGGGTTTGCCTTCATATTTGACCCAGAACAACTCAGTTCATAATTTAAATATCATTACAACAGCTTTTATTTAGCCAGAAATCAAGATTGTAAGTTTTTATGCGCTTAAAAGCATTTTCAGGCCGAATGAGCACATATGCTTGTTTCTGCCAATTGCAGCAAAATACTGAAAGGAAAGTCGGTTTGCCTTAATATTTGACCCAGAACAACTCAGTTCAGCATGGAAATATCATTGCAACATCTTTTATTTAGCCAGAAATAAGAAGTTTAAGTTTTTATGCGCCTAAAAGCATTTTCAGGCCAAATGAGCTGATTTCTGCCAATTGTAGCAAAATACGGAAAGGAAAGTGGGTTTGCCTTCATATTTGACGCATAACAACTCAGTTCAGCATGGAAATATCATTGCAACAGCTTTTATTTAGCCAGAAATCAAGAGTGTAAGTTTTTATGCGCTTAAAAGCATTTTCAGGCCGAATGAGCACATATGCTTGTTTCTGCCAATTGCAGCAAAATACTGAAAGGAAAGTGGGTTTGCCTTCATATTTGACCCAGAAAAATGCTATTCAGCATGGAAATATCATTGCAACACCTTTTATTTAGCCAGAAATCAAGAGTGGAAGTTTTTTAGGCCGAATGAGCAAATATGCTTGTTTCTGCCAATTGCAGCAAAATGCTGACAGGAAAGTGGGTTTGCCTCCATATTTGAGCCAGAACAACTCAGTTCAGCATTTAAATATAATTACAACAGCTTTTATTTAGCCAGAAATCAACATTGTAAGTTTTTATGCGCTTAAAAGCATTTTCAGGCCGAATGAGCACATATGCTTGTTTCTACCAATTGCAGCAAAATACTGAAAGTAATGTGGGTTTGCCTTCATATTTGACCCAGAAAAATGCAATTCAGCATGGAAATGTCATTGCAACAGCTTTTATTTAGCCAGAAATCAAGATTGTAAGTTTTTATGCGCTTAAAAGCATTTTCAGGCCAGATGAGCTGATTTCTGCCAATTGCAGCAAAATACTGAAAGGAAAGTGGGTTTGCCTTCATATTTGACCCAGAAAAATGCTATTCAGCATGGAAATGTCATTGCAACAGCTTTTATTTAGCCAGAAATCAAGAGTGGAAGATTTTTATGCGCTTAAAAGCAATTTCAGGCCAAATAAGCTGATTTCTGCCATTTGCAGCAAAATACTGAAGGGAAAGTGGGTTTGCCTTCATATTTGACCCAGAACAACTCAGTTCTTGTAACTTGTAACTTGTAAGTTTTTATGCGCTTAAAAGCAATTTCAGGCCGAATAAGCTGATTTCTGCCAATTGTAGCAAAATACTGACGAGAAAGTGGGTTTGCCTTCATATTTGACCCAGAACAACTCAGTTCAGCATGGAAATATCATTGCAACATCTTTTATTTAGCCAGAAATAAGGAGTTTAAGTTTTTTTGCGCTTAAACGCATTTTCAGGCCGAATGACCTGATTTCTGCCAATTGTAGCAAAATACGGAAAGGAAAGTGGGTTTGCCTTCATATTTGACCCAGAACAACTCAGTTCATAATTTAAATATCATTACAGCAGCTTTTATTTAGCCAGAAATCAAGATTGTAAGTTTTTATGCGCTTAAAAGCATTTTCAGGCCGAATGAGCACATATGCTTGTTTCTGCCAATTGCAGCAAAATACTGAAAGGAAAGTCGGTTTGCCTTAATATTTGACCCAGAACAACTCAGTTCAGCATGGAAATATCATTGCAACATCTTTTATTTAGCCAGAAATAAGGAGTTTAAGTTTTTATGCGCCTAAAAGCATTTTCAGGCCAAATGAGCTGATTTCTGCCAATTGTAGCAAAATACGGAAAGGAAAGTGGGTTTGCCTTCATATTTGACGCATAACAACTCAGTTCAGCATGGAAATATCATTGCAACAGCTTTTATTTAGCCAGAAATCAAGACTGTAAATTTATATGCGCTTAAAAGCATTTTCTGGCCGAATGAGCAAATATGCTTGTTTCTGTCAACTGCAGCAAAATACTGAAGGTAAAGTGGGTTTGCCTTCATAATTGACCCAGAACAACTCAGTTCAGCATTGAAATATCATTGCAACAGCTTTTGTTTAGCCAGAAAACAAGAGTGTAAGTTTTTATGCGCTTAAAAGCATTTTCAGGCCGAATGAGCTGATTTCTGCCAATTGTAGCAAAATACTGAAAGGAAAGTGGGTTTGCCTTCATATTTGACCCAGAACAACTCAGTTCAGCATGGAAATATTATTGCAACAGCTTTTATTTAGCCAGAAATGAAGATTGTAAGTTTTTATGCGCTTAAAAGCATTTTCAGGCCAAATGAGCTGATTTCTGCCAATTGCAGCAAAAAACTGAAGGGAAAGTGGGTTTGCCTTCATATTTGACCCAGAACAACTCAATTCAGCATGGAAATATCATTGCAACAGCTTTTATTTAGCCAGCAATCAAGAGTGTAAGTTTTTATGCGCTTAAAAGCATTTTCAGGCCGAATGAGCTGATTTCTGCCAATTGAAGGAAAATACTGAAAGGAAAGTGGGTTTGCCTTCATATTTGAACCAGAACAACTCAATTCAGCATGGAAATGTAATTGCAACAGCTTTTTTTTTAGCCAGAAATCAAGAGTGGAAGATTTTTATGCGCTTAAAAGCATTTTCAGGCGAAATAAGCTGATTTCTGCCAATTGTAGCAAAATACTGAAAGGAAAGTGGGTTTGCCTTCATATTTGACCCAGAACAACTCAATTCAGCATGGAAATATCATTGCAACAGCTTTAATTTAGCCAGAAATCAAGAGTGTAAGTTCTTATGCGCTTAAAAGCATTTTTCGGCCGAATAAACAAATATGCTTGTTTCTGCCAATTGTCGCAAAATACTAAAGGGAAAGTGGGTTTACCTTCATATTTGACCCAGAACAACGCAGTTCAGCATGGAAATATCATTGCAACATCTTTTATTTAGCCAGAAATAAGGAGTTTAAGCTTTTATGCGCTTAAACGTATTTTCAGGCCGAATAAGCTGATTTCTGCCAATTGTAGCAAAATACGGAAAGGAAAGTGGGTTTGCCTTCATATTTGACCCAGAACAACTCAGTTAAGCATTTAAATATCATTACAACAGCTTTTATTTAGCCAGAAATCAAGATTGTAAGTTTTTATGCGCTTAAAAGCATTTTTCGGCCGAATGAACAAATATGCTTGTTTCTGCCAATTGTCGCAAAATACTGAAGGGAAAGTGGGTTTGCCTTCATATTTGACCCAGAACAACTCAGTTCAGCATGAAAATATCATTGCAACAGCTTTTATTTAGTCAGAAATCAAGATTGTAAGTTTTTATGCGCTTAAAAGCAATTTCAGGCCGAATGAGCTGATTTCTGCCAATTGTAGCAAAATACTGACGAGAAAGTGGGTTTGCCTTCATATTTGACCCAGAACAACTCAGATCAGCATGGAAATATCATTGCAACATCTTTTATTTAGCCAGAAATAAGGAGTTTAAGTTTTTTTGCGCTTAAACGCATTTTCAGGCCGAATGAGCTGATTTCTGCCAATTGTAGCAAAATACGGAAAGGAAAGTGGGTTTGCCTTCATATTTGACCCAGAATAACTCAGTTCATAATTTAAATATCATTACAACAGCTTTTATTTAGCCAGAAATCAAGATTGTAAGTTTTTATGCGCTTAAAAGCATTTTCAGGCCGAATGAGCACATATGCTTGTTTCTGCCAATTGCAGCAAAATACTGAAAGGAAAGTCGGTTTGCCTTAATATTTGACCCAGAACAACTCAGTTCAGCATGGAAATATCATTGCAACATCTTTTATTTAGCCAGAAATAAGGAGTTTAAGTTTTTATGCGCCTAAAAGCATTTTCAGGCCAAATGAGCTGATTTCTGCCAATTGTAGCAAAATACGGAAAGGAAAGTGGGTTTGCCTTCATATTTGACGCATAACAACTCAGTTCAGCATGGAAATATCATTGCAACAGCTTTTATTTAGCCAGAAATCAAGACTGTAAATTTATATGCGCTTAAAAGCATTTTCTGGCCGAATGAGCAAATATGCTTGTTTCTGTCAATTGCAGCAAAATACTGAAGGTAAAGTGGGTTTGCCTTCATAATTGACCCAGAACAACTCAGTTCAGCATTGAAATATCATTGCAACAGCTTTTGTTTAGCCAGAAAACAAGAGTGTAAGTTTTTATGCGCTTAAAAGCATTTTCAGGCCGAATGAGCTGATTTCTGCCAATTGTAGCAAAATACTGAAAGGAAAGTGGGTTTGCCTTCATATTTGACCCAGAACAACTCAGTTCAGGATTGAGATATCATTGCAACAGCTTTAATTTAGCCAGAAATAAAGAGTGGAAGTTTTTCAGGCCGAATGAGCAAATATGCTTGTTTCTGCCAATTGCAGCAAAATACTGAAAGGAAAATGGGTTTGCCTTCATATTTGACCCAGAACAACTCAGTTCAGCATGGAAATATTATTGCAACAGCTTTTATTTAGCTAGAAATGAAGATTGTAAGTTTTTATGCGCTTAAAACCATTTTCAGGCCGAATGAGCTGATTTCTGCCAATTGTAGCAAAATACTGAAAGGAAAGTGGGTTTGCCTTCATATTTGACCCAGAACAACTCAGTTCAGCATGGAAATATCATTGCAACAGCTTTTATTTAGTCAGCAATCAAGAGTGTAAGTTTTTATGCGCTTAAAAGCATTTTTCGGCCGAATGAACAAATATGCTTGTTTCTGCCAATTGTCGCAAAATACTGAAGGGAAAGTGGGTTTGCCTTCATATTTGACCCAGAACAACTCAGTTCAGCATGAAAATATCATTGTAACAGCTTTTATTTAGTCAGAAATCAAGATTGTAAATTTTTATGCGCTTAAAAGCAATTTCAGGCCGAATGAGCTGATTTCTGCCAATTGTAGCAAAATACTGACGAGAAAGTGGGTTTGCCTTCATATTTGACCCAGAACAACTCAGTTCAGCATGGAAATATCATTGCAACATCTTTTATTTAGCCAGAAATAAGGAGTTTAATTTTTTTTGCGCTTAAACGCATTTTCAGGCCGAATGAGCTGATTTCTGCCAATTGTAGCAAAATACGGAAAGGAAAGTGGGTTTGCCTTCATATTTGACCCAGAACAACTCAGTTCATAATTTAAATATCATTACAACAGCTTTTATTTAGCCAGAAATCAAGATTGTAAGTTTTTATGCGCTTAAAAGCATTTTCAGGCCGAATGAGCACATATGCTTGTTTCTGCCAATTGCAGCAAAATACTGAAAGGAAAGTCGGTTTGCCTTAATATTTGACCCAGAACAACTCAGTTCAGCATGGAAATATCATTGCAACATCTTTTATTTAGCCAGAAATAAGAAGTTTAAGTTTTTATGCGCCTAAAAGCATTTTCAGGCCAAATGAGCTGATTTCTGCCAATTGTAGCAAAATACGGAAAGGAAAGTGGGTTTGCCTTCATATTTGACGCATAACAACTCAGTTCAGCATGGAAATATCATTGCAACAGCTTTTATTTAGCCAGAAATCAAGAGTGTAAGTTTTTATGCGCTTAAAAGCATTTTCAGGCCGAATGAGCACATATGCTTGTTTCTGCCAATTGCAGCAAAATACTGAAAGGAAAGTGGGTTTGCCTTCATATTTGACCCAGAAAAATGCTATTCAGCATGGAAATATCATTGCAACACCTTTTATTTAGCCAGAAATCAAGAGTGGAAGTTTTTTAGGCCGAATGAGCAAATATGCTTGTTTCTGCCAATTGCAGCAAAATGCTGACAGGAAAGTGGGTTTGCCTCCATATTTGAGCCAGAACAACTCAGTTCAGCATTTAAATATAATTACAACAGCTTTTATTTAGCCAGAAATCAACATTGTAAGTTTTTATGCGCTTAAAAGCATTTTCAGGCCGAATGAGCACATATGCTTGTTTCTACCAATTGCAGCAAAATACTGAAAGTAATGTGGGTTTGCCTTCATATTTGACCCAGAAAAATGCAATTCAGCATGGAAATGTCATTGCAACAGCTTTTATTTAGCCAGAAATCAAGATTGTAAGTTTTTATGCGCTTAAAAGCATTTTCAGGCCAGATGAGCTGATTTCTGCCAATTGCAGCAAAATACTGAAAGGAAAGTGGGTTTGCCTTCATATTTGACCCAGAAAAATGCTATTCAGCATGGAAATGTCATTGCAACAGCTTTTATTTAGCCAGAAATCAAGAGTGGAAGATTTTTATGCGCTTAAAAGCAATTTCAGGCCAAATAAGCTGATTTCTGCCATTTGCAGCAAAATACTGAAGGGAAAGTGGGTTTGCCTTCATATTTGACCCAGAACAACTCAGTTCAGCATTTAAATATCATTACAACAGCTTTTATTTAGCCAGATCTCAAGAGGGTAAGTTTTTATGCGCTTAAAAGCATTTTCAGGCCGATTGAGCAAATATGCTTGTTTCTGCCAATTGCAGCAAAATACTGAAAGGAAAGTTGGTTTGCCTTCATATTTGACCCAGAAAAATGCAATTTAGCATGGAAATGTCATTGCAACAGCTTTTATTTAGCCAGAAATCAAGAGTGGAAGATTTTTATGCGCTTAAAAGCATTTTCAGGCCAAATAAGCTGATTTCTGCCAATTGCAGCAAAATACTGAAAGGAAGGTGGGTTTGCCTTCATATTTGACCCAGAACAACTCAATTCAGCATGGAAATATCATTGCAACACCTTTTATTTAGCCAGAAATCAAGAGTGGAAGTTTTTTAGGCCGAATGAGCAAATATGCTTGTTTCTGCCAATTGCAGCAAAATACTGACAGGAAAGTGGGTTTGCCCTCATATTTGACCCAGAACAACTCAGTTCAGCATTTAAATATCATTGAACCAGCTTTTATTTAGCCAGAAATCAAGAGTGGAAGTTTTTTAGGCTGAATGAGCAAATATGCTTGTTTCTGCCAATTGCAGCAAAATACTGAAAGGAAAGTGGGTTTGCCTTCATATTTGACCCAGAAAAATGCAATTCAGCATGGAAATGTCATTGCAACAGCTTTTATTTAGCCAGAAATCAAGATTGTAAGTTTTCATGCGCTTAAAAGCATTTTCAGGCCAGATGAGCTGATTTCTGCCAATTGCAGCAAAATACTGTCAGGAAAGTGGGTTTGCCTTCATATTTGACCCAGAACAACTCAGTTCAGCATTTAAATATCATTACAACAGCTTTTATTTAGCCAGATCTCAAGAGGGTAAGTTTTAAAGCGCTTAAAAGCATTTTCAGGCCGAATGAGCAAATATGCTTGTTTCTGCCAATTGCAGCAAAATACTGAAAGGAAAGTTGGTTTGCCTTCATATTTGACCCAGAAAAATGCAATTTAGCATGGAAATGTCATTGCAACAGCTTTTATTTAGCCAGAAATCAAGAGTGGAAGATTTTTATGCGCTTAAAAGCATTTTCAGGCCAAATAAGCTGATTTCTGCCAATTGCAGCAAAATACTGAAAGGAAGGTGGGTTTGCCTTCATATTTGACCCAGAACAACTCAGTTCAGCATGGAAATATTATTGCAACAGCTTTTATTTAGCCAGAAATCAAGAGTGGAAGTTTTTTAGGCCGAATGAGCAAATATGCTTGTTTCTGCCAATTGTCGCAAAATACTGAAGGGAAGGTGGGTTTGCCTTCATATTTGACCCAGAACAACTCAGTTCAGCATGAAAATATCATTGCAACAGCTTTTATTTAGTCAGAAATCAAGATTGTAAGTTTTTATGCGCTTAAAAGCAATTTCAGGCCGAATAAGCTGATTTCTGCCAATTGTAGCAAAATACTGACGAGAAAGTGGGTTTGCCTTCATATTTGACCCAGAACAACTCAGTTCAGCATGGAAATATCATTGCAACATCTTTTATTTAGCCAGAAATAAGGAGTTTAAGTTTTTTTGCGCTTAAACGCATTTTCAGGCCGAATGACCTGATTTCTGCCAATTGTAGCAAAATACGGAAAGGAAAGTGGGTTTGCCTTCATATTTGACCCAGAACAACTCAGTTCATAATTTAAATATCATTACAGCAGCTTTTATTTAGCCAGAAATCAAGATTGTAAGTTTTTATGCGCTTAAAAGCATTTTCAGGCCGAATGAGCACATATGCTTGTTTCTGCCAATTGCAGCAAAATACTGAAAGGAAAGTCGGTTTGCCTTAATATTTGACCCAGAACAACTCAGTTCAGCATGGAAATATCATTGCAACATCTTTTATTTAGCCAGAAATAAGGAGTTTAAGTTTTTATGCGCCTAAAAGCATTTTCAGGCCAAATGAGCTGATTTCTGCCAATTGTAGCAAAATACGGAAAGGAAAGTGGGTTTGCCTTCATATTTGACGCATAACAACTCAGTTCAGCATGGAAATATCATTGCAACAGCTTTTATTTAGCCAGAAATCAAGACTGTAAATTTATATGCGCTTAAAAGCATTTTCTGGCCGAATGAGCAAATATGCTTGTTTCTGTCAACTGCAGCAAAATACTGAAGGTAAAGTGGGTTTGCCTTCATAATTGACCCAGAACAACTCAGTTCAGCATTGAAATATCATTGCAACAGCTTTTGTTTAGCCAGAAAACAAGAGTGTAAGTTTTTATGCGCTTAAAAGCATTTTCAGGCCGAATGAGCTGATTTCTGCCAATTGTAGCAAAATACTGAAAGGAAAGTGGGTTTGCCTTCATATTTGACCCAGAACAACTCAGTTCAGCATGGAAATATTATTGCAACAGCTTTTATTTAGCCAGAAATGAAGATTGTAAGTTTTTATGCGCTTAAAAGCATTTTCAGGCCAAATGAGCTGATTTCTGCCAATTGCAGCAAAAAACTGAAGGGAAAGTGGGTTTGCCTTCATATTTGACCCAGAACAACTCAATTCAGCATGGAAATATCATTGCAACAGCTTTTATTTAGCCAGCAATCAAGAGTGTAAGTTTTTATGCGCTTAAAAGCATTTTCAGGCCGAATGAGCTGATTTCTGCCAATTGAAGGAAAATACTGAAAGGAAAGTGGGTTTGCCTTCATATTTGAACCAGAACAACTCAATTCAGCATGGAAATGTAATTGCAACAGCTTTTTTTTTAGCCAGAAATCAAGAGTGGAAGATTTTTATGCGCTTAAAAGCATTTTCAGGCGAAATAAGCTGATTTCTGCCAATTGTAGCAAAATACTGAAAGGAAAGTGGGTTTGCCTTCATATTTGACCCAGAACAACTCAATTCAGCATGGAAATATCATTGCAACAGCTTTAATTTAGCCAGAAATCAAGAGTGTAAGTTCTTATGCGCTTAAAAGCATTTTTCGGCCGAATAAACAAATATGCTTGTTTCTGCCAATTGTCGCAAAATACTAAAGGGAAAGTGGGTTTACCTTCATATTTGACCCAGAACAACGCAGTTCAGCATGGAAATATCATTGCAACATCTTTTATTTAGCCAGAAATAAGGAGTTTAAGCTTTTATGCGCTTAAACGTATTTTCAGGCCGAATAAGCTGATTTCTGCCAATTGTAGCAAAATACGGAAAGGAAAGTGGGTTTGCCTTCATATTTGACCCAGAACAACTCAGTTAAGCATTTAAATATCATTACAACAGCTTTTATTTAGCCAGAAATCAAGATTGTAAGTTTTTATGCGCTTAAAAGCATTTTTCGGCCGAATGAACAAATATGCTTGTTTCTGCCAATTGTCGCAAAATACTGAAGGGAAAGTGGGTTTGCCTTCATATTTGACCCAGAACAACTCAGTTCAGCATGAAAATATCATTGCAACAGCTTTTATTTAGTCAGAAATCAAGATTGTAAGTTTTTATGCGCTTAAAAGCAATTTCAGGCCGAATGAGCTGATTTCTGCCAATTGTAGCAAAATACTGACGAGAAAGTGGGTTTGCCTTCATATTTGACCCAGAACAACTCAGATCAGCATGGAAATATCATTGCAACATCTTTTATTTAGCCAGTAATAAGGAGTTTAAGTTTTTTTGCGCTTAAACGCATTTTCAGGCCGAATGAGCTGATTTCTGCCAATTGTAGCAAAATACGGAAAGGAAAGTGGGTTTGCCTTCATATTTGACCCAGAATAACTCAGTTCATAATTTAAATATCATTACAACAGCTTTTATTTAGCCAGAAATCAAGATTGTAAGTTTTTATGCGCTTAAAAGCATTTTCAGGCCGAATGAGCACATATGCTTGTTTCTGCCAATTGCAGCAAAATACTGAAAGGAAAGTCGGTTTGCCTTAATATTTGACCCAGAACAACTCAGTTCAGCATGGAAATATCATTGCAACATCTTTTATTTAGCCAGAAATAAGGAGTTTAAGTTTTTATGCGCCTAAAAGCATTTTCAGGCCAAATGAGCTGATTTCTGCCAATTGTAGCAAAATACGGAAAGGAAAGTGGGTTTGCCTTCATATTTGACGCATAACAACTCAGTTCAGCATGGAAATATCATTGCAACAGCTTTTATTTAGCCAGAAATCAAGACTGTAAATTTATATGCGCTTAAAAGCATTTTCTGGCCGAATGAGCAAATATGCTTGTTTCTGTCAATTGCAGCAAAATACTGAAGGTAAAGTGGGTTTGCCTTCATAATTGACCCAGAACAACTCAGTTCAGCATTGAAATATCATTGCAACAGCTTTTGTTTAGCCAGAAAACAAGAGTGTAAGTTTTTATGCGCTTAAAAGCATTTTCAGGCCGAATGAGCTGATTTCTGCCAATTGTAGCAAAATACTGAAAGGAAAGTGGGTTTGCCTTCATATTTGACCCAGAACAACTCAGTTCAGGATTGAGATATCATTGCAACAGCTTTAATTTAGCCAGAAATAAAGAGTGGAAGTTTTTCAGGCCGAATGAGCAAATATGCTTGTTTCTGCCAATTGCAGCAAAATACTGAAAGGAAAATGGGTTTGCCTTCATATTTGACCCAGAACAACTCAGTTCAGCATGGAAATATTATTGCAACAGCTTTTATTTAGCTAGAAATGAAGATTGTAAGTTTTTATGCGCTTAAAAGCATTTTCAGGCCAAATGAGCTGATTTCTGCCAATTGCAGCAAAATACTGAAGGGAAAGTGGGTTTGCCTTCATATTTGACCCAGAACAACTCAATTCAGCATGGAAATATCATTGCAACAGCTTTTATTTAGCCAGAAATCAAGAGTGGAAGTTTTTATGCGCTTAAAACCATTTTCAGGCCAAATGAGCTGATTTCTGCCAATTGCAGCAAAATACTGAAGGGAAAGTGGGTGTGCCTTCATCTTTGACCCAGAACAACTCAGTTCAGCATTTAAATATTATTGCAAAAGCTTTTATTTAGCCAGAAATCAAGAGTGTAAGTTTTTATACGCTTAAAAGCATTTTCAGGCCGAATGAGCTGATTTATGCCAATTGTAGCAAAATACTGAAAGGAAAGTGGGCTTGCCTTCATATTTGACCCAGAACAACTCAGTTCAGCATGGAAATGTCATTGCAACATCTTTTATTTAGCCAGAAATAAGGAGTTTAAGTTTTTATGCGCTTAAAAGCATTTTCAGGCCAAATAAGCTGATTTCTGCCAATTGCAGCAAAATACTGAAGGGAAAGTGGGTTTGGCTTCATATTTGACCCAGAACAACTCAGTTCAGCATGGAAATATCATTGCAACAGCTTTTATTTAGCCAGAAATCAAGAGTGGAAGTTTTTATGCGCTTAAAACCATTTTCAGGCCGAATGAGCTGATTTCTGCCAATTGTAGCAAAATACTGAAAGGAAAGTGGGTTTGCCTTCATATTTGACCCAGAACAACTCAGTTCAGCATGGAAATATCATTGCAACAGCTTTTGTTTAGTCAGCAATCAAGAGTGTAAGTTTTTATGCGCTTAAAAGCATTTTTCGGCCGAATGAACAAATATGCTTGTTTCTGCCAATTTTCGCAAAATACTGAAGGGAAAGTGGGTTTGCCTTCATATTTGACCCAGAACAACTCAGTTCAGCATGAAAATATCATTGCAACAGCTTTTATTTAGTCAGAAATCAAGATTGTAAGTTTTTATGCGCTTAAAAGCAATTTCAGGCCGAATAAGCTGATTTCTGCCAATTGTAGCAAAATACTGACGAGAAAGTGGGTTTGCCTTCATATTTGACCCAGAACAACTCAGTTCAGCATTGAAATATCATTGCAACAGCTTTTGTTTAGCCAGAAAACAAGAGTGTAAGTTTTTATGCGCTTAAAAGCATTTTCAGGCCGAATGAGCTGATTTCTGCCAATTGTAGCAAAATACTGAAAGGAAAGTGGGTTTGCCTTCATATTTGACCCAGAACAACTCAGTTCAGCATGGAAATATTATTGCAACAGCTTTTATTTAGCCAGAAATGAAGATTGTAAGTTTTTATGCGTTTAAAAGCATTTTCAGGCCGAATGAGCTGATTTCTGCCAATTGAAGGAAAATACTGAAAGGAAAGTGGGTTTGCCTTCATATTTGTACCAGAACAACTCAATTCAGCATGGAAATGTAATTGCAACAGCTTTTTTTTTAGCCAGAAATCAAGAGTGGAAGTTTTTTATGCGCTTAAAAGCATTTTCAGGCGAAATAAGCTGATTTCTGCCAATTGTAGCAAAATACTGAAAGGAAAGTGGGTTTGCCTTCATATTTGACCCAGAACAACTCAATTCAGCATGGAAATATCATTGCAACAGCTTTAATTTAGCCAGAAATCAAGAGTGTAAGTTTTTATGCGCTTAAAAGCATTTTTCGGCCGAATAAACAAATATGCTTGTTTCTACCAATTGTCGCAAAATACTAAAGGGAAAGTGGGTTTACCTTCATATTTGACCCAGAACAACTCAGTTCAGCATGGAAATATCATTGCAACAGCTTTTATTTAGCCAGAAATAAGGAGTTTAAGTTTTTATGCGCCTAAAAGCATTTTCAGGCCAAATGAGCTGATTTCTGCCAATTGTAGCAAAATACGGAAAGGAAAGTGGGTTTGCCTTCATATTTGACGCATAACAACTCAGTTCAGCATGGAAATATCATTGCAACAGCTTTTATTTAGCCAGAAATCAAGACTGTAAATTTATATGCGGTTAAAAGCATTTTCTGGCCGAATGAGCAAATATGCTTGTTTCTGTCAATTGCAGCAAAATACTGAAGGTAAAGTGGGTTTGCCTTCATAATTGACCCAGAACAACTCAGTTCAGCATTGAAATATCATTTCAACAGCTTTTGTTTAGCCAGAAAACAAGAGTGTAAGTTTTTATGCGCTTAAAAGCATTTTCAGGCCGAATGAGCTGATTTCTGCCAATTGTAGCAAAATACTGAAAGGAAAGTGGGTTTGCCTTCATATTTGACCCAGAACAACTCAGTTCAGCATGGAAATATTATTGCAACAGCTTTTATTTAGCCAGAAATGAAGATTGTAAGTTTTTATGCGCTTAAAAGCATTTTCAGGCCAAATGAGCTGATTTCTGCCAATTGCAGCAAAAAACTGAAGGGAAAGTGGGTTTGCCTTCATATTTGACCCAGAACAACTCAATTCAGCATGGAAATATCATTGCAAGAGCTTTTATTTAGCCAGAAATCAAGAGTGGAAGTTTTTTAGGCCGAATGAGCAAATATGCTTGTTTCTGCCAATTGCAGCCAAATACTGAAGGGAAAGTCGGTTTGCCTTAATATTTGACCCAGAACAACTCAGTTCAGCATGGAAATATCATTGCAACATCTTTTATTTAGCCAGAAATAGGGAGTTTAAGTTTTTATGCGCCTAAAAGCATTTTCAGGCCAAATGAGCTGATTTCTGCCAATTGCAGCAAAATACTGAAGGGAAAGTGGGTTTGCCTTCATATTTGACCCAGAACAACTCAATTCAGCATGGAAATATCATTGCAACAGCTTTTATTTAGCCAGAAATCAAGAGTGTAAGTTTTTATACGCTTAAAAGCATTTTCAGGCCGAATGAGCTGATTTATGCCAATTGTAGCAAAATACTGAAAGGAAAGTGGGCTTGCCTTCATATTTGACCCAGAACAACTCAGTTCAGCATGGAAATGTCATTGCAACATCTTTTATTTAGCCAGAAATAAGGAGTTTAAGTTTTTATGCGCTTAAAAGCATTTTCAGGCCAAATAAGCTGATTTCTGCCAATTGCAGCAAAATACTGAAGGGAAAGTGGGTTTGCCTTCATATTTGACCCAGAACAACTCAGTTCAGCATGGAAATATTATTGCAACAGCTTTTATTTAGCCAGAAATCAAGAGTGGAAGTTTTTTAGGCCGAATGAGCAAATATGCTTGTTTCTGCCAATTGCAGCAAAATACTGAAAGGAAAGTGGGTTTGCCTTCATATTTGACCCAGAACAACTCAGTTCAGCATGGAAATATCATTGCAACAGCTTTTATTTAGTCAGCAATCAAGAGTGTAAGTTTTTATGCGCTTAAAAGCATTTTTCGGCCAAATGAACAAATATGCTTGTTTCTGCCAATTGTCGCAAAATACTGAAGGGAAAGTGGGTTTGCCTTCATATTTGACCCAAAACAACTCAGTTCAGCATGAAAATATCATTGCAACAGCTTTTATTTAGTCAGAAATCAAGATTGTAAGTTTTTATGCGCTTAAAAGCAATTTCAGGCCGAATGAGCTGATTTCTGCCAATTGTAGCAAAATACTGACGAGAAAGTGGGTTTGCTTTCATATTTGACCCAGAACAACTCAGATCAGCATGGAAATATCATTGCAACATCTTTTATTTAGCCAGAAATAAGGAGTTTAAGTTTTTTTGCGCTTAAACGCATTTTCAGGCCGAATGAGCTGATTTCTGCCAATTGTAGCAAAATACGGAAAGGAAAGTGGGTTTGCCTTCATATTTGACGCATAACAACTCAGTTCAGCATGGAAATATCATTGCAACAGCTTTTATTTAGCCAGAAATCAAGACTGTAAATTTATATGCGCTTAAAAGCATTTTCTGGCCGAATGAGCAAATATGCTTGTTTCTGTCAATTGCAGCAAAATACTGAAGGTAAAGTGGGTTTGCCTTCATATTTGACCCAGAACAACTCAGTTCAGCATGGAAATATCATTGCAACAGCTTTTCTTTAGCCAGAAAAAAAGAGTGTAAGTTTTTATGCGCTTAAAAGCATTTTCAGGCCGAATGAGCTGATTTCTGCCAATTGTAGCAAAATACTGAAAGGAAAGTGGGTTTGCCTTCATATTTGACCCAGAACAACTCAGTTCAGCATGGAAATATTATTGCAACAGCTTTTATTTAGCCAGAAATGAAGATTGTAAGTTTTTATGCGCTTAAAAGCATTTTCAGGCCAAATGAGCTGATTTCTGCCAATTGCAGCAAAATACTGAAGGGAAAGTGGGTTTGCCTTCATATTTGACCCAGAACAACTCAATTCAGCATGGAAATATCATTGCAACAGCTTTAATTTAGCCAGAAATCAAGAGTGTAAGTTTTTATACGCTTAAAAGCATTTTCAGGCCGAATGAGCTGATTTATGCCAATTGTAGCAAAATACTGAAAGGAAAGTGGGCTTGCCTTCATATTTGACCCAGAACAACTCAGTTCAGCATGGAAATGTCATTGCAACATCTTTTATTTAGCCAGAAATAAGGAGTTTAAGTTTTTATGCGCTTAAAAGCATTTTCAGGCCAAATAAGCTGATTTCTGCCAATTGCAGCAAAATACTGAAGGGAAAGTGGGTTTTCCTTCATATTTGACCCAGAACAACTCAGTTCAGCATGGAAATATTATTGCAACAGCTTTTATTTAGCCAGAAATCAAGAGTGGAAGTTTTTTAGGCCGAATGAGCAAATATGCTTGTTTCTGCCAATTGCAGCAAAATACTGAAGGGAAAGTGGGTTTGCCTTCATATTTGACCCAGAACAACTCAGTTCAGCATGGAAATATCATTGCAACAGCTTTTATTTAGCCAGAAATCAAGAGTGGAAGTTTTTATGCGCTTAAAACCATTTTCAGGCCGAATGAGCTGATTTCTGCCAATTGTAGCAAAATACTGAAAGGAAAGTGGGTTTGCCTTCATATTTGACCCAGAACAACTCAGTTCAGCATGGAAATATCATTGCAACAGCTTTTATTTAGTCAGCAATCAAGAGTGTAAGTTTTTATGCGCTTAAAAGCATTTTTCGGCCGAATGAACAAATATGCTTGTTTCTGCCAATTGTCGCAAAATACTGAAGGGAAAGTGGGTTTGCCTTCATATTTGACCCAGAACAACTCAGTTCAGCATGAAAATATCATTGCAACAGCTTTTATTTAGTCAGAAATCAAGATTGTAAGTTTTTATGCGCTTAAAAGCAATTTCAGGCCGAATGAGCTGATTTCTGCCAATTGTAGCAAAATACTGACGAGAAAGTGGGTTTGCCTTCATATTTGACCCAGAACAACTCAGATCAGCATGGAAATATCATTGCAACATCTTTTATTTAGCCAGAAATAAGGAGTTTAAGTTTTTTTGCGCTTAAACGCATTTTCAGGCCGTATGAGCTGATTTCTGCCAATTGTAGCAAAATACGGAAAGGAAAGTGGGTTTGCCTTCATATTTGACCCAGAATAACTCAGTTCATAATTTAAATATCATTACAACAGCTTTTATTTAGCCAGAAATCAAGATTGTAAGTTTTTATGCGCTTAAAAGCATTTTCAGGCCGAATGAGCACATATGCTTGTTTCTGCCAATTGCAGCAAAATACTGAAAGGAAAGTCGGTTTGCCTTAATATTTGACCCAGAACAACTCAGTTCAGCATGGAAATATCATTGCAACATCTTTTATTTAGCCAGAAATAAGGAGTTTAAGTTTTTATGCGCCTAAAAGCATTTTCAGGCCAAATGAGCTGATTTCTGCCAATTGTAGCAAAATACGGAAAGGAAAGTGGGTTTGCCTTCATATTTGACGCATAACAACTCAGTTCAGCATGGAAATATCATTGCAACAGCTTTTATTTAGCCAGAAATCAAGACTGTAAATTTATATGCGCTTAAAAGCATTTTCTGGCCGAATGAGCAAATATGCTTGTTTCTGTCAATTGCAGCAAAATACTGAAGGTAAAGTGGGTTTGCCTTCATAATTGACCCAGAACAACTCAGTTCAGCATTGAAATATCATTGCAACAGCTTTTGTTTAGCCAGAAAACAAGAGTGTAAGTTTTTATGCGCTTAAAAGCATTTTCAGGCCGAATGAGCTGATTTCTGCCAATTGTAGCAAAATACTGAAAGGAAAGTGGGTTTGCCTTCATATTTGACCCAGAACAACTCAGTTCAGCATTGAGATATCATTGCAACAGCTTTAATTTAGCCAGAAATAAAGAGTGGAAGTTTTTCAGGCCGAATGAGCAAATATGCTTGTTTCTGCCAATTGCAGCAAAATACTGAAAGGAAAATGGGTTTGCCTTCATATTTGACCCAGAACAACTCAGTTCAGCATGGAAATATTATTGCAACAGCTTTTATTTAGCCAGAAATGAAGATTGTAAGTTTTTATGCGCTTAAAAGCATTTTCAGGCAAAAATAAGCTGATTTCTGCCAATTGCAGCAAAATACTGAAGGGAAAGTGGGTTTGCCTTCATATTTGACCCAGAACAACTCAGTTCAGCATGGAAATATTATTGCAACAGCTTTTATTTAGCCAGAAATCAAGAGTGGAAGTTTTTTAGGCCGAATGAGCACATATGCTTGTTTCTGCCAATTGCAGCAAAATACTGAAGGGAAAGTGGGTTTGCCTTCATATTTGACCCAGAACAACTCAGTTCAGCATGGAAATATCATTGCAACAGCTTTTATTTAGCCAGAAATCAAGAGTGGAAGTTTTTATGCGCTTAAAACCATTTTCAGGCCGAATGAGCTTATTTCTGCCAATTGTAGCAAAATACTGAAAGGAAAGTGGGTTTGCCTTCATATTTGACCCAGAACAACTCAGTTCAGCATGGAAATATCATTGCAACAGCTTTTATTTAGTCAGCAATCAAGAGTGTAAGTTTTTATGCGCTTAAAAGCATTTTTCGGCCGAATGAACAAATATGCTTGTTTCTGCCAATTGTCGCAAAATACTGAAGGGAAAGTGGGTTTGCCTTCATATTTGACCAAGAACAACTCAGTTCAGCATGAAAATATCATTGCAACAGCTTTTATTTAGTCAGAAATCAAGATTGTAAGTTTTTATGCGCTTAAAAGCAATTTCAGGCCGAATGAGCTGATTTCTGCCAATTGTAGCAAAATACTGACGAGAAAGTGGGTTTGCCTTCATATTTGACCCAGAACAACTCAGTTCATAATTTAAATATCATTACAACAGCTTTTATTTAGCCAGAAATCAAGATTGTAAGTTTTTATGCGCTTAAAAGCATTTTTAGGCCGAATGAGCACATATGCTTGTTTCTGCCAATTGCAGCAAAATACTGAAAGGAAAGTCGGTTTGCCTTAATATTTGACCCAGAACAACTCAGTTCAGCATGGAAATATCATTGCAACATCTTTTATTTAGCCAGAAATAAGGAGTTTAAGTTTTTATGCGCCTAAAAGCATTTTCAGGCCAAATGAGCTGATTTCTGCCAATTGTAGCAAAATACGGAAAGGAAAGTGGGTTTGCCTTCATATTTGACGCATAACAACTCAGTTCAGCATGGAAATATCATTGCAACAGCTTTTGTTTAGCCAGAAAACAAGAGTGTAAGTTTTTATGCGCTTAAAAGCATTTTCAGGCCGAATGAGCTGATTTCTGCCAATTGTAGCAAAATACTGAAAGGAAAGTGGGTTTGCCTTCATATTTGACCCAGAACAACTCAGTTCAGCATGGAAATATTATTGCAACAGCTTTTATTTAGCCAGAAATGAAGATTGTAAGTTTTTATGCGCTTAAAAGCATTTTCAGGCCAAATGAGCTGATTTCTGCCAATTGCAGCAAAATACTGAAGGGAAAGTGGGTTTGCCTTCATATTTGACCCAGAACAACTCAATTCAGCATGGAAATATCATTGCAACAGCTTTTATTTAGCCAGCAATCAAGAGTGTAAGTTTTTATGCGCTTAAAAGCATTTTCAGGCCGAATGAGCTGATTTCTGCCAATTGAAGGAAAATACTGAAAGGAAAGTGGGTTTGCCTTCATATTTGAACCAGAACAACTCAATTCAGCATGGAAATGTAATTGCAACAGCTTTTTTTTTAGCCAGAAATCAAGAGTGGAAGATTTTTATGCGCTTAAAAGCATTTTCAGGCGAAATAAGCTGATTTCTGCCAATTGTAGCAAAATACTGAAAGGAAAGTGGGTTTGCCTTCATATTTGACCCAGAACAACTCAATTCAGCATGGAAATATCATTGCAACAGCTTTAATTTAGCCAGAAATCAAGAGTGTAAGTTTTTATGCGCTTAAAAGCATTTTCAGGCCGAATGAGCTGATATCTGCCAATTGTAGCAAAATACTGAAAGGAAAGTGGGTTTGCCTTCATATTTGACCCAGAACAACTCAGTTAAGCATTTAAATATCATTACAACAGCTTTTATTTAGCCAGATATCAAGATTGTAAGTTTTTATGCACTTAAAAGCATTTTTCGGCCGAATGAACAAATATGCTTGTTTCTGCCAATTGTCGCAAAATACTGAAGGGAAAGTGGGTTTGCCTTCATATTTGACCCAGAACAACTCAATTCAGCATGGAAATATCATTGCAACAGCTTTTATTTAGTCAGAAATCAAGATTGTAAGTTTTTATGCGCTTAAAAGCAATTTCAGGCCGAATGAGCTGATTTCTGCCAATTGTAGCAAAATACTGACGAGAAAGTGGGTTTGCCTTCATATTTGACCCAGAACAACTCAGATCAGCATGGAAATATCATTGCAACATCTTTTATTTAGCCAGAAATAAGGAGTTTAAGTTTTTTTGCGCTTAAACGCATTTTCAGGCCGAATGAGCTGATTTCTGCCAATTGTAGCAAAATACGGAAAGGAAAGTGGGTTTGCCTTCATATTTGACCCAGAATAACTCAGTTCATAATTTAAATATCATTACAACAGCTTTTATTTAGCCAGAAATCAAGATTGTAAGTTTTTATGCGCTTAAAAGCACTTTCAGGCCGAATGAGCACATATGCTTGTTTCTGCCAATTGCAGCAAAATACTGAAAGGAAAGTCGGTTTGCCTTAATATTTGACCCAGAACAACTCAGTTCAGCATGGAAATATCATTGCAACATCTTTTATTTCGCCAGAAATAAGGAGTTTAAGCTTTTATGCGCCTAAAAGCATTTTCAGGCCAAATGAGCTGATTTCTGCCAATTGTAGCAAAATACGGAAAGGAAAGTGGGTTTGCCTTCATATTTGACGCATAACAACTCAGTTCAGCATGGAAATATCATTGCAACAGCTTTTATTTAGCCAGAAATCAAGACTGTAAATTTATATGCGCTTAAAAGCATTTTCTGGCCGAATGAGCAAATATGCTTGTTTCTGTCAATTGCAGCAAAATACTGAAGGTAAAGTGGGTTTGCCTTCATATTTGACCCAGAACAACTCAGTTCAGCATGGAAATATCATTGCAACAGCTTTTGTTTAGCCAGAAAACAAGAGTGTAAGTTTTTATGCGCTTAAAAGCATTTTCAGGCCGAATGAGCTGATTTCTGCCAATTGTAGCAAAATACTGAAAGGAAAGTGGGTTTGCCTTCATATTTGACCCAGAACAACTCAGTTCAGCATGGAAATATTATTGCAACAGCTTTTATTTAGCCAGAAATGAAGATTGTAAGTTTTTATGCGCTTAAAAGCATTTTCAGGCCAAATGAGCTGATTTCTGCCAATTGCAGCAAAATACTGAAGGGAAAGTGGGTTTGCCTTCATATTTGACCCAGAACAACTCAATTCAGCATGGAAATATCATTGCAACAGCTTTAATTTAGCCAGAAATCAAGAGTGTAAGTTTTTATACGCTTAAAAGCATTTTCAGGCCGAATGAGCTGATTTATGCCAATTGTAGCAAAATACTGAAAGGAAAGTGGGCTTGCCTTCATATTTGACCCAGAACAACTCAGTTCAGCATGGAAATGTCATTGCAACATCTTTTATTTAGCCAGAAATAAGGAGTTTA
Organism: Channa argus; assembly: GCF_033026475.1. Classification (NCBI taxonomy): domain Eukaryota; kingdom Metazoa; phylum Chordata; class Actinopteri; order Anabantiformes; family Channidae; genus Channa; species Channa argus. The sequence goes on from NW_027125283.1 coordinate 140,680, forward strand.
AGTTTTTATGCGCTTAAAAGCATTTTCAGGCCAAATAAGCTTATTTCTGCCAATTGCAGCAAAATACTGAAGGGAAAGTGGGTTTTCCTTCATATTTGACCCAGAACAACTCAGTTCAGCATGGAAATATTATTGCAACAGCTTTTATTTAGCCAGAAATCAAGAGTGGAAGTTTTTTAGGCCGAATGAGCAAATATGCTTGTTTCTGCCAATTGCAGCAAAATACTGAAGGGAAAGTGGGTTTGCCTTCATATTTGACCCAGAACAACTCAGTTCAGCATGGAAATATCATTGCAACAGCTTTTATTTAGCCAGAAATCAAGAGTGGAAGTTTCTATGCGCTTAAAACCATTTTCAGGCCGAATGAGCTGATTTCTGCCAATTGTAGCAAAATACTGAAAGGAAAGTGGGTTTGCCTTCATATTTGACCCAGAACAACTCAGTTCAGCATGGAAATATCATTGCAACAGCTTTTATTTAGTCAGCAATCAAGAGTGTAAGTTTTTATGCGCTTAAAAGCATTTTTCGGCCGAATGAACAAATATGCTTGTTTCTGCCAATTGTCGCAAAATACTGAAGGGAAAGTGGGTTTGCCTTCATATTTGACCCAGAACAACTCAGTTCAGCATGAAAATATCATTGCAACAGCTTTTATTTAGTCAGAAATCAAGATTGTAAGTTTTTATGCGCTTAAAAGCAATTTCAGGCCGAATGAGCTGATTTCTGCCAATTGTAGCAAAATACTGACGAGAAAGTGGGTTTGCCTTCATATTTGACCCAGAACAACTCAGATCAGCATGGAAATATCATTGCAACATCTTTTATTTAGCCAGAAATAAGGAGTTTAAGTTTTTTTGCGCTTAAACGCATTTTCAGGCCGTATGAGCTGATTTCTGCCAATTGTAGCAAAATACGGAAAGGAAAGTGGGTTTGCCTTCATATTTGACCCAGAATAACTCAGTTCATAATTTAAATATCATTACAACAGCTTTTATTTAGCCAGAAATCAAGATTGTAAGTTTTTATGCGCTTAAAAGCATTTTCAGGCCGAATGAGCACATATGCTTGTTTCTGCCAATTGCAGCAAAATACTGAAAGGAAAGTCGGTTTGCCTTAATATTTGACCCAGAACAACTCAGTTCAGCATGGAAATATCATTGCAACATCTTTTATTTAGCCAGAAATAAGGAGTTTAAGTTTTTATGCGCCTAAAAGCATTTTCAGGCCAAATGAGCTGATTTCTGCCAATTGTAGCAAAATACGGAAAGGAAAGTGGGTTTGCCTTCATATTTGACGCATAACAACTCAGTTCAGCATGGAAATATCATTGCAACAGCTTTTATTTAGCCAGAAATCAAGACTGTAAATTTATATGCGCTTAAAAGCATTTTCTGGCCGAATGAGCAAATATGCTTGTTTCTGTCAATTGCAGCAAAATACTGAAGGTAAAGTGGGTTTGCCTTCATAATTGACCCAGAACAACTCAGTTCAGCATTGAAATATCATTGCAACAGCTTTTGTTTAGCCAGAAAACAAGAGTGTAAGTTTTTATGCGCTTAAAAGCATTTTCAGGCCGAATGAGCTGATTTCTGCCAATTGTAGCAAAATACTGAAAGGAAAGTGGGTTTGCCTTCATATTTGACCCAGAACAACTCAGTTCAGCATTGAGATATCATTGCAACAGCTTTAATTTAGCCAGAAATAAAGAGTGGAAGTTTTTCAGGCCGAATGAGCAAATATGCTTGTTTCTGCCAATTGCAGCAAAATACTGAAAGGAAAATGGGTTTGCCTTCATATTTGACCCAGAACAACTCAGTTCAGCATGGAAATATTATTGCAACAGCTTTTATTTAGCCAGAAATGAAGATTGTAAGTTTTTATGCGCTTAAAAGCATTTTCAGGCAAAAATAAGCTGATTTCTGCCAATTGCAGCAAAATACTGAAGGGAAAGTGGGTTTGCCTTCATATTTGACCCAGAACAACTCAGTTCAGCATGGAAATATTATTGCAACAGCTTTTATTTAGCCAGAAATAAGGAGTTTAAGTTTTTTAGGCCGAATGAGCAAATATGCTTGTTTCTGCCAATTGCAGCAAAATACTGAAGGGAAAGTGGGTTTGCCTTCATATTTGACCCAGAACAACTCAGTTCAGCATGGAAATATCATTGCAACAGCTTTTATTTAGCCAGAAATCAAGAGTGGAAGTTTTTATGCGCTTAAAACCATTTTCAGGCCGAATGAGCTTATTTCTGCCAATTGTAGCAAAATACTGAAAGGAAAGTGGGTTTGCCTTCATATTTGACCCAGAACAACTCAGTTCAGCATGGAAATATCATTGCAACAGCTTTTATTTAGTCAGCAATCAAGAGTGTAAGTTTTTATGCGCTTAAAAGCATTTTTCGGCCGAATGAACAAATATGCTTGTTTCTGCCAATTGTCGCAAAATACTGAAGGGAAAGTGGGTTTGCCTTCATATTTGACCAAGAACAACTCAGTTCAGCATGAAAATATCATTGCAACAGCTTTTATTTAGTCAGAAATCAAGATTGTAAGTTTTTATGCGCTTAAAAGCAATTTCAGGCCGAATGAGCTGATTTCTGCCAATTGTAGCAAAATACTGACGAGAAAGTGGGTTTGCCTTCATATTTGACCCAGAACAACTCAGTTCATAATTTAAATATCATTACAACAGCTTTTATTTAGCCAGAAATCAAGATTGTAAGTTTTTATGCGCTTAAAAGCATTTTTAGGCCGAATGAGCACATATGCTTGTTTCTGCCAATTGCAGCAAAATACTGAAAGGAAAGTCGGTTTGCCTTAATATTTGACCCAGAACAACTCAGTTCAGCATGGAAATATCATTGCAACATCTTTTATTTAGCCAGAAATAAGGAGTTTAAGTTTTTATGCGCCTAAAAGCATTTTCAGGCCAAATGAGCTGATTTCTGCCAATTGTAGCAAAATACGGAAAGGAAAGTGGGTTTGCCTTCATATTTGACGCATAACAACTCAGTTCAGCATGGAAATATCATTGCAACAGCTTTTGTTTAGCCAGAAAACAAGAGTGTAAGTTTTTATGCGCTTAAAAGCATTTTCAGGCCGAATGAGCTGATTTCTGCCAATTGTAGCAAAATACTGAAAGGAAAGTGGGTTTGCCTTCATATTTGACCCAGAACAACTCAGTTCAGCATGGAAATATTATTGCAACAGCTTTTATTTAGCCAGAAATGAAGATTGTAAGTTTTTATGCGCTTAAAAGCATTTTCAGGCCAAATGAGCTGATTTCTGCCAATTGCAGCAAAATACTGAAGGGAAAGTGGGTTTGCCTTCATATTTGACCCAGAACAACTCAATTCAGCATGGAAATATCATTGCAACAGCTTTTATTTAGCCAGCAATCAAGAGTGTAAGTTTTTATGCGCTTAAAAGCATTTTCAGGCCGAATGAGCTGATTTCTGCCAATTGAAGGAAAATACTGAAATGAAAGTGGGTTTGCCTTCATATTTGAACCAGAACAACTCAATTCAGCATGGAAATGTAATTGCAACAGCTTTTTTTTTAGCCAGAAATCAAGAGTGGAAGATTTTTATGCGCTTAAAAGCATTTTCAGGCGAAATAAGCTGATTTCTGCCAATTGTAGCAAAATACTGAAAGGAAAGTGGGTTTGCCTTCATATTTGACCCAGAACAACTCAATTCAGCATGGAAATATCATTGCAACAGCTTTAATTTAGCCAGAAATCAAGAGTGTAAGTTTTTATGCGCTTAAAAGCATTTTCAGGCCGAATGAGCTGATTTCTGCCAATTGTAGCAAAATACTGAAAGGAAAGTGGGTTTGCCTTCATATTTGACCCAGAACAACTCAGTTAAGCATTTAAATATCATTACAACAGCTTTTATTTAGCCAGATATCAAGATTGTAAGTTTTTATGCACTTAAAAGCATTTTTCGGCCGAATGAACAAATATGCTTGTTTCTGCCAATTGTCGCAAAATACTGAAGGGAAAGTGGGTTTGCCTTCATATTTGACCCACAACAACTCAATTCAGCATGGAAATATCATTGCAACAGCTTTTATTTAGTCAGAAATCAAGATTGTAAGTTTTTATGCGCTTAAAAGCAATTTCAGGCCGAATGAGCTGATTTCTGCCAATTGTAGCAAAATACTGACGAGAAAGTGGGTTTGCCTTCATATTTGACCCAGAACAACTCAGATCAGCATGGAAATATCATTGCAACATCTTTTATTTAGCCAGAAATAAGGAGTTTAAGTTTTTTTGCGCTTAAATGCATTTTCAGGCCGAATGAGCTGATTTCTGCCAATTGTAGCAAAATACGGAAAGGAAAGTGGGTTTGCCTTCATATTTGACCCAGAATAACTCAGTTCATAATTTAAATATCATTACAACAGCTTTTATTTAGCCAGAAATCAAGATTGTAAGTTTTTATGCGCTTAAAAGCACTTTCAGGCCGAATGAGCACATATGCTTGTTTCTGCCAATTGCAGCAAAATACTGAAAGGAAAGTCGGTTTGCCTTAATATTTGACCCAGAACAACTCAGTTCAGCATGGAAATATCATTGCAACATCTTTTATTTCGCCAGAAATAAGGAGTTTAAGCTTTTATGCGCCTAAAAGCATTTTCAGGCCAAATGAGCTGATTTCTGCCAATTGTAGCAAAATACGGAAAGGAAAGTGGGTTTGCCTTCATATTTGACGCATAACAACTCAGTTCAGCATGGAAATATCATTGCAACAGCTTTAATTTAGCCAGAAATAAAGAGTGGAAGTTTTTCAGGCCGAATGAGCAAATATGCTTGTTTCTGCCAATTGTAGCAAAATACTGAAAGGAAAATGGGTTTGCCTTCATATTTGACCCAGAACAACTCAGTTCAGCATGGAAATATTATTGCAACAGCTTTTATTTAGCCAGAAATCAAGACTGTAAATTTATATGCGCTTAAAAGCATTTTCTGGCCGAATGAGCAAATATGCTTGTTTCTGTCAATTGCAGCAAAATACTGAAGGTAAAGTGGGTTTGCCTTCATAATTGACCCAGAACAACTCAGTTCAGCATTGAAATATCATTGCAACAGCTTTTGTTTAGCCAGAAATCAAGAGTGGAAGTTTTTATGCGCTTAAAAGCATTTTCAGGCCAAATGAGCTGATTTCTGCCAATTGCAGCAAAATACTGAAGGTAAAGTGGGTTTGCCTTCAAAATTGACCAAGAACAACTCAGTTCAGCATTGAGATATCATTGCAACAGCTTTAATTTAGCCAGAAATAAAGAGTGGAAGTTTTTCAGGCCGAATGAGCAAATATGCTTGTTTCTGCCAATTGCAGCAAAATACTGAAAGGAAAATGGGTTTGCCTTCATATTTGACCCAGAACAACTCAGTTCAGCATGGAAATATTATTGCAACAGCTTTTATTTAGCCAGAAATGAAGATTGTAAGTTTTTATGCGCTTAAAAGCATTTTCAGGCCAAATGAGCTGATTTCTGCCAATTGCAGCAAAATACTGAAGGGAAAGTGGGTTTGCCTTCATCTTTGACCCAGAACAACTCAGTTCAGCATTTAAATAATATTGCAAAAGCTTTTATTTAGCCAGAAATCAAGAGTGTAAGTTTTTATGCGCTTAAAAGCATTTTCAGGCCGAATGAGCAAACATGCTTGTTTCTGCCAATTGCAGCAAAATACTGAAAGGAAAGTGGGCTTGCCTTAATATTTGACCCAGAACAACTCAGGTCAGGATGGAAATATCATTGCAACATCTTTTATTTAGCCAGAAATAAGGAGTTTAAGTTTTTATACGCTTAAAAGCATTTTCAGGCCGAATGAGCTGATTTCTGCCAATTGTAGCAAAATACGGAAAGGAAAGTGGGTTTGCCTTCATATTTGATGCATAACAACTCAGTTCAGCATTGAGATATCATTGCAACTGCTTTAATTTAGCCAGAAATAAAGAGTGGAAGTTTTTCAGGCCAAATGAGCAAATATGCTTGTTTCTGCCAATTGCAGCAAAATACTGAAAGGAAAATGGGTTTGCCTTGATATTTGACCCAGAACAACTCAGTTCAGCATTTAAATATCATTGCAACAGCTTTTATTTAGCCAGCAATCAAGAGTGTAAGTTTTTATGCGCTTAAAAGCATTTTCAGGCCGAATGAGCTGATTTCTGCCAATTGAAGGAAAATACTGAAAGGAAAGTTGGTTTGCCTTCATATTTGAACCAGAACAACTCAATTCAGCATGGAAATGTCATTGCAACAGCTTTTTTTTTAGCCAGAAATCAAGAGTGGAAGATTTTTATGCGCTTAAAAGCATTTTCAGGCGAAATAAGCTGATTTCTGCCAATTGTAGCAAAATACTGAAAGGAAAGTGGGTTTGCCTTCATATTTTACCCAGAACAACTCAATTCAGCATGGAAATATCATTGCAACAGCTTTAATTTAGCCAGAAATCAAGAGTGTAAGTTTTTATGCGCTTAAAAGCATTTTTCGGCCGAATAAAAAAATATGCTTGTTTCTGCCAATTGTCGCAAAATACTAAAGGGAAAGTGGGTTTACCTTCATATTTGACCCAGAACAACTCAGTTCAGCATGGAAATATCATTGCAACATCTTTTATTTAGCCAGAAATAAGGAGTTTAAGTTTTTATGCGCTTAAAAGCATTTTCAGGCCGAATGAGCTGATTTCTGCCAATTGTGGCAAAATATGGAAAGGAAAGTGGGTTTGCCTTCATATTTGACCCAGAACAACTCAGTTCAGCATGGAAATATCATTGCAACAGCTTTTATTTAGCCAGAAATCAAGAGTGTAAATTTATATGCGCTTACAAGCATTTTCTGGCCGAATGAGCAAATATGCTTGTTTCTGTCAATTGCAGCAAAATACTGAAGGTAAAGTGGGTTTGCCTTCATATTTGACCCGGAACAACTCAGTTCAGCATTGAAACATCATTGCAACAGCTTTTGTTTAGCCAGGAAACAAGAGTGTAAGTTTTTATGCGCTTAAAAGCATTTTCAGGCCGAATGAGCTGATTTCTGCCAATTGTAGCAAAATACTTAAAGGAAAGTGGGTTTGCCTTCATATTTGACCCAGAACAACTCAGTTCAGCATTGAGATATCATTGCAACAGCTTTAATTTAGCCAGAAATAAAGAGTGGAAGTTTTTAAGGCCGAATGAGCAAATATGCTTGTTTCTGCCAATTGCAGCAAAATACTGAAGGGAAAGTGGGTTTGCCTTCATATTTGACCCAGAACAACTCAGTTCAGCATGGAAATATCATTGCAACAGCTTTTATTTAGCCAGAAATCAATAGTGGAAGTTTTTATGCGCTTAAAACCATTTTCAGGCCGAATGAGCTGATTTCTGCCAATTGTAGCAAAATACTGAAAGGAAAGTGGGTTTGCCTTCATATTTGACCCAGAACAACTCAGTTCAGCATGGAAATATCATTGCAACAGCTTTTATTTAGTCAGCAATCAAGAGTGTAAGTTTTTATGCGCTTAAAAGCATTTTTCGGCCGAATGAACAAATATGCTTGTTTCTGCCAATTGTCGCAAAATACTGAAGGGAAAGTGGGTTTGCCTTCATATTTGACCCAGAACAACTCAGTTCAGCATGAAAATATCATTGTAACAGCTTTTATTTAGTCAGAAATCAAGATTGTAAATTTTTATGCGCTTAAAAGCAATTTCAGGCCGAATGAGCTGATTTCTGCCAATTGTAGCAAAATACTGACGAGAAAGTGGGTTTGCCTTCATATTTGACCCAGAACAACTCAGTTCAGCATGGAAATATCATTGCAACATCTTTTATTTAGCCAGAAATAAGGAGTTTAATTTTTTTTGCGCTTAAACGCATTTTCAGGCCGAATGAGCTGATTTCTGCCAATTGTAGCAAAATACGGAAAGGAAAGTGGGTTTGCCTTCATATTTGACCCAGAACAACTCAGTTCATAATTTAAATATCATTACAACAGCTTTTATTTAGCCAGAAATCAAGATTGTAAGTTTTTATGCGCTTAAAAGCATTTTCAGGCCGAATGAGCACATATGCTTGTTTCTGCCAATTGCAGCAAAATACTGAAAGGAAAGTCGGTTTGCCTTAATATTTGACCCAGAACAACTCAGTTCAGCATGGAAATATCATTGCAACATCTTTTATTTAGCCAGAAATAAGAAGTTTAAGTTTTTATGCGCCTAAAAGCATTTTCAGGCCAAATGAGCTGATTTCTGCCAATTGTAGCAAAATACGGAAAGGAAAGTGGGTTTGCCTTCATATTTGACGCATAACAACTCAGTTCAGCATGGAAATATCATTGCAACAGCTTTTATTTAGCCAGAAATCAAGAGTGTAAGTTTTTATGCGCTTAAAAGCATTTTCAGGCCGAATGAGCACATATGCTTGTTTCTGCCAATTGCAGCAAAATACTGAAAGGAAAGTTGGTTTGCCTTCATATTTGACCCAGAAAAATGCTATTCAGCATGGAAATATCATTGCAACACCTTTTATTTAGCCAGAAATCAAGAGTGGAAGTTTTTTAGGCCGAATGAGCAAATATGCTTGTTTCTGCCAATTGCAGCAAAATGCTGACAGGAAAGTGGGTTTGCCTCCATATTTGAGCCAGAACAACTCAGTTCAGCATTTAAATATAATTACAACAGCTTTTATTTAGCCAGAAATCAACATTGTAAGTTTTTATGCGCTTAAAAGCATTTTCAGGCCGAATGAGCACATATGCTTGTTTCTACCAATTGCAGCAAAATACTGAAAGTAATGTGGGTTTGCCTTCATATTTGACCCAGAAAAATGCAATTCAGCATGGAAATGTCATTGCAACAGCTTTTATTTAGCCAGAAATCAAGATTGTAAGTTTTTATGCGCTTAAAAGCATTTTCAGGCCAGATGAGCTGATTTCTGCCAATTGCAGCAAAATACTGAAAGGAAAGTGGGTTTGCCTTCATATTTGACCCAGAAAAATGCTATTCAGCATGGAAATGTCATTGCAACAGCTTTTATTTAGCCAGAAATCAAGAGTGGAAGATTTTTATGCGCTTAAAAGCAATTTCAGGCCAAATAAGCTGATTTCTGCCATTTGCAGCAAAATACTGAAGGGAAAGTGGGTTTGCCTTCATATTTGACCCAGAACAACTCAGTTCAGCATTTAAATATCATTACAACAGCTTTTATTTAGCCAGATCTCAAGAGGGTAAGTTTTTATGCGCTTAAAAGCATTTTCAGGCCGATTGAGCAAATATGCTTGTTTCTGCCAATTGCAGCAAAATACTGAAAGGAAAGTTGGTTTGCATTCATATTTGACCCAGAAAAATGCAATTTAGCATGGAAATGTCATTGCAACAGCTTTTATTTAGCCAGAAATCAAGAGTGGAAGATTTTTATGCGCTTAAAAGCATTTTCAGGCCAAATAAGCTGATTTCTGCCAATTGCAGCAAAATACTGAAAGGAAGGTGGGTTTGCCTTCATATTTGACCCAGAACAACTCAATTCAGCATGGAAATATCATTGCAACACCTTTTATTTAGCCAGAAATCAAGAGTGGAAGTTTTTTAGGCCGAATGAGCAAATATGCTTGTTTCTGCCAATTGCAGCAAAATACTGACAGGAAAGTGGGTTTGCCCTCATATTTGACCCAGAACAACTCAGTTCAGCATTTAAATATCATTGCAACAGCTTTTATTTAGCCAGAAATCAAGAGTGGAAGTTTTTTAGGCTGAATGAGCAAATATGCTTGTTTCTGCCAATTGCAGCAAAATACTGAAAGGAAAGTGGGTTTGCCTTCATATTTGACCCAGAAAAATGCAATTCAGCATGGAAATGTCATTGCAACAGCTTTTATTTAGCCAGAAATCAAGATTGTAAGTTTTCATGCGCTTAAAAGCATTTTCAGGCCAGATGAGCTGATTTCTGCCAATTGCAGCAAAATACTGTCAGGAAAGTGGGTTTGCCTTCATATTTGACCCAGAACAACTCAGTTCAGCATTTAAATATCATTACAACAGCTTTTATTTAGCCAGATCTCAAGAGGGTAAGTTTTAAAGCGCTTAAAAGCATTTTCAGGCCGAATGAGCAAATATGCTTGTTTCTGCCAATTGCAGCAAAATACTGAAAGGAAAGTTGGTTTGCCTTCATATTTGACCCAGAAAAATGCAATTTAGCATGGAAATGTCATTGCAACAGCTTTTATTTAGCCAGAAATCAAGAGTGGAAGATTTTTATGCGCTTAAAAGCATTTTCAGGCCAAATAAGCTGATTTCTGCCAATTGCAGCAAAATACTGAAGGGAAAGTGGGTTTGCCTTCATATTTGACCCAGAACAACTCAGTTCAGCATGGTAATATCATTGCAACACCTTTTATTTAGCCAGAAATCAAGAGTGGAAGTTTTTTAGGCCGAATGAGCAAATATGCTTGTTTCTGCCAATTGCAGTAAAATACTGACAGGAAAGTGGGTTTGCCTCCATATTTGACCCAGAACAACTCAGTTCAGCATTTAAATATCATTACAACAGCTTTTATTTAGCCAGAAATCAACATTGTAAGTTTTTATGCGCTTAAAAGCATTTTCAGGCCGAATGAGCACATATGCTTGTTTCTGCCAATTGCAGCAAAATACTGAAAGCAATGTGGGTTTGCCTTCATATTTGACCCAGAAAAATGCAATTCAGCATGGAAATGTCATTGCAACAGCTTTTATTTAGCCAGAAATCAAGATTGTAAGTTTTTATGCGCTTAAAAGCATTTTCAGGCCAGATGAGCTGATTTCTGCCAATTGCAGCAAAATACTGACAGGAAAGTGGGTTTGCCTTCATATTTGACCCAGAACAACTCAGTTCAGCATTTAAATATCATTACAACAGCTTTTATTTTGCCAGAACTCAAGAGTGTAAGTTTTTATGCGCTTAAAAGCATTTTCAGGCCGAATGAGCACATATGCTTGTTTCTGCCAATTGCAGCAAAATACTGAAAGGAAAGTGGGTTTGCCTCCATATTTGACCCAGAAAAAGGCAATTCAGCATGGAAATGTCATTGCAACAGCTTTTATTTAGCCATAAATCAAGAGTGGAAGATTTTTATGCGCTTAAAAGCATTTTCAGGCCAAATAAGCTGATTTCTGCCAATTGCAGCAAAATACTGAAAGGAAAGTGGGTTTGCCTTCATATTTGACCCAGAACAACTCAGTTCAGCATTTAAATATCATTACAACAGCTTTTATTTAGCCAGATCTCAAGAGGGTAAGTTTTTATGCGCTTAAAAGCATTTTCAGGCCGAATGAGCAAATATGCTTGTTTCTGCCAATTGCAGCAAAATACTGAAAGGAAAGTTGGTTTGCCTTCATATTTGACCCAGAAAAATGCAATTTAGCATGGAAATGTCATTGCAACAGCTTTTATTTAGCCAGAAATCAAGAGTGGAAGATTTTTATGCGCTTAAAAGCATTTTCAGGCCAAATAAGCTGATTTCTGCAAATTGCAGCAAAATACTGAAAGAAAGGTGGGTTTGCCTTCATATTTGACCCAGAACAACTCAGTTCAGCATGGAAATATCATTGCAACACCTTTTATTTAGCCAGAAATCAAGAGTGGAAGTTTTTTAGGCCGAATGAGCAAATATGCTTGTTTCTGCCAATTGCAGCAAAATACTGACAGGAAAGTGGGTTTGCCCTCATATTTACCCAGAACAACTCAGTTCAGCATTTAAATATCATTACAACAGCTTTTATTTAGCCAGATCTCAAGAGGGTAAGTTTTAAAGCGCTTAAAAGCATTTTCAGGCCGAATGAGCAAATATGCTTGTTTCTGCCAATTGCAGCAAAATACTGAAAGGAAAGTTGGTTTGCCTTCATATTTGACCCAGAAAAATGCAATTTAGCATGGAAATGTCATTGCAACAGCTTTTATTTAGCCAGAAATCAAGAGTGGAAGATTTTTATGCGCTTAAAAGCATTTTCAGGCCAAATAAGCTGATTTCTGCCAATTGCAGCAAAATACTGAAAGGAAGGTGGGTTTGCCTTCATATTTGACCCAGAACAACTCAGTTCAGCATGGTAATATCATTGCAACACCTTTTATTTAGCCAGAAATCAAGAGTGGAAGTTTTTTAGGCCGAATGAGCAAATATGCTTGTTTCTGCCAATTGCAGTAAAATACTGACAGGAAAGTGGGTTTGCCTCCATATTTGACCCAGAACAACTCAGTTCAGCATTTAAATATCATTACAACAGCTTTTATTTAGCCAGAAATCAACATTGTAAGTTTTTATGCGCTTAAAAGCATTTTCAGGCCGAATGAGCACATATGCTTGTTTCTGCCAATTGCAGCAAAATACTGAAAGCAATGTGGGTTTGCCTTCATATTTGACCCAGAAAAATGCAATTCAGCATGGAAATGTCATTGCAACAGCTTTTATTTAGCCAGAAATCAAGATTGTAAGTTTTTATGCGCTTAAAAGCATTTTCAGGCCAGATGAGCTGATTTCTGCCAATTGCAGCAAAATACTGACAGGAAAGTGGGTTTGCCTTCATATTTGACCCAGAACAACTCAGTTCAGCATTTAAATATCATTACAACAGCTTTTATTTTGCCAGAACTCAAGAGTGTAAGTTTTTATGCGCTTAAAAGCATTTTCAGGCCGAATGAGCACATATGCTTGTTTCTGCCAATTGCAGCAAAATACTGAAAGGAAAGTGGGTTTGCCTCCATATTTGACCCAGAAAAAGGCAATTCAGCATGGAAATGTCATTGCAACAGCTTTTATTTAGCCAGAAATCAAGAGTGGAAGATTTTTATGCGCTTAAAAGCATTTTCAGGCCAAATAAGCTGATTTCTGCCAATTGCAGCAAAATACTGAAAGGAAAGTGGGTTTGCCTTCATATTTGACCCAGAACAACTCAGTTCAGCATTTAAATATCATTACAACAGCTTTTATTTAGCCAGATCTCAAGAGGGTAAGTTTTTATGCGCTTAAAAGCATTTTCAGGCCGAATGAGCAAATATGCTTGTTTCTGCCAATTGCAGCAAAATACTGAAAGGAAAGTTGGTTTGCCTTCATATTTGACCCAGAAAAATGCAATTTAGCATGGAAATGTCATTGCAACAGCTTTTATTTAGCCAGAAATCAAGAGTGGAAGATTTTTATGCGCTTAAAAGCATTTTCAGGCCAAATAAGCTGATTTCTGCAAATTGCAGCAAAATACTGAAAGAAAGGTGGGTTTGCCTTCATATTTGACCCAGAACAACTCAGTTCAGCATGGAAATATCATTGCAACACCTTTTATTTAGCCAGAAATCAAGAGTGGAAGTTTTTTAGGCCGAATGAGCAAATATGCTTGTTTCTGCCAATTGCAGCAAAATACTGACAGGAAAGTGGGTTTGCCCTCATATTTACCCAGAACAACTCAGTTCAGCATTTAAATATCATTACAACAGCTTTTATTTAGCCAGATCTCAAGAGGGTAAGTTTTAAAGCGCTTAAAAGCATTTTCAGGCCGAATGAGCAAATATGCTTGTTTCTGCCAATTGCAGCAAAATACTGAAAGGAAAGTTGGTTTGCCTTCATATTTGACCCAGAAAAATGCAATTTAGCATGGAAATGTCATTGCAACAGCTTTTATTTAGCCAGAAATCAAGAGTGGAAGATTTTTATGCGCTTAAAAGCATTTTCAGGCCAAATAAGCTGATTTCTGCCAATTGCAGCAAAATACTGAAAGGAAGGTGGGTTTGCCTTCATATTTGACCCAGAACAACTCAGTTCAGCATGGTAATATCATTGCAACACCTTTTATTTAGCCAGAAATCAAGAGTGGAAGTTTTTTAGGCCGAATGAGCAAATATGCTTGTTTCTGCCAATTGCAGTAAAATACTGACAGGAAAGTGGGTTTGCCTCCATATTTGACCCAGAACAACTCAGTTCAGCATTTAAATATCATTACAACAGCTTTTATTTAGCCAGAAATCAACATTGTAAGTTTTTATGCGCTTAAAAGCATTTTCAGGCCGAATGAGCACATATGCTTGTTTCTGCCAATTGCAGCAAAATACTGAAAGCAATGTGGGTTTGCCTTCATATTTGACCCAGAAAAATGCAATTCAGCATGGAAATGTCATTGCAACAGCTTTTATTTAGCCAGAAATCAAGATTGTAAGTTTTTATGCGCTTAAAAGCATTTTCAGGCCAGATGAGCTGATTTCTGCCAATTGCAGCAAAATACTGACAGGAAAGTGGGTTTGCCTTCATATTTGACCCAGAACAACTCAGTTCAGCATTTAAATATCATTACAACAGCTTTTATTTTGCCAGAACTCAAGAGTGTAAGTTTTTATGCGCTTAAAAGCATTTTCAGGCCGAATGAGCACATATGCTTGTTTCTGCCAATTGCAGCAAAATACTGAAAGGAAAGTGGGTTTGCCTCCATATTTGACCCAGAAAAAGGCAATTCAGCATGGAAATGTCATTGCAACAGCTTTTATTTAGCCAGAAATCAAGAGTGGAAGATTTTTATGCGCTTAAAAGCATTTTCAGGCCAAATAAGCTGATTTCTGCCAATTGCAGCAAAATACTGAAAGGAAAGTGGGTTTGCCTTCATATTTGACCCAGAACAACTCAGTTCAGCATTTAAATATCATTACAACAGCTTTTATTTAGCCAGATCTCAAGAGGGTAAGTTTTTATGCGCTTAAAAGCATTTTCAGGCCGAATGAGCAAATATGCTTGTTTCTGCCAATTGCAGCAAAATACTGAAAGGAAAGTTGGTTTGCCTTCATATTTGACCCAGAAAAATGCAATTTAGCATGGAAATGTCATTGCAACAGCTTTTATTTAGCCAGAAATCAAGAGTGGAAGATTTTTATGCGCTTAAAAGCATTTTCAGGCCAAATAAGCTGATTTCTGCAAATTGCAGCAAAATACTGAAAGAAAGGTGGGTTTGCCTTCATATTTGACCCAGAACAACTCAGTTCAGCATGGAAATATCATTGCAACACCTTTTATTTAGCCAGAAATCAAGAGTGGAAGTTTTTTAGGCCGAATGAGCAAATATGCTTGTTTCTGCCAATTGCAGCAAAATACTGACAGGAAAGTGGGTTTGCCCTCATATTTACCCAGAACAACTCAGTTCAGCATTTAAATATCATTACAACAGCTTTTTTTTAGCCAGAAATCAACATTCTAAGTTTTTATGCGCTTAAAAGCATTTTCAGGCCGAATCAGCACATATGCTTGTTTCTGCCAATTGTCGCAAAATACTGAAGGGAAAGTGGGTTTGCCTTAATATTTGACCCAGAACAACTCAGTTTAGCATGGAAATATCATTGCAACATCTTTTATTTAGCCAGAAATAAGGAGTTTAAGTTTGTATGCGCTTAAAAGCATTTTCAGGCCGAATGAGCTAATTTCTGCCAATTGAAGCAAAATACGGAAAGGAAAGTGGGTTTGCCTTCATATTTGACCCAGAACAACTCAATTCAGCATTTAAATATCATTACAACAGCTTTTATTTAGCCAGATCTCAAGAGGGTAAGTTTTAAAGCGCTTAAAAGCATTTTCAGGCCGAATGAGCAAATATGCTTGTTTCTGCCAATTGCAGCAAAATACTGAAAGGAAAGTTGGATTGCCTTCATATTTGACCCAGAAAAATGCAATTTAGCATGGAAATGTCATTGCAACAGCTTTTATTTAGCCAGAAATCAAGAGTGGAAGATTTTTATGCGCTTAAAAGCATTTTCAGGCCAAATAAGCTGATTTCTGCCAATTGCAGCAAAATACTGAAAGGAAGGTGGGTTTGCCTTCATATTTGACCCAGAACAACTCAGTTCAGCATGGAAATATCATTGCAACACCTTTTATTTAGCCAGAAATCAAGAGTGGAAGTTTTTTAGGCCGAATGAGCAAATATGCTTGTTTCTGCCAATTGCAGCAAAATACTGACAGGAAAGTGGGTTTGCCCTCATATTTACCCAGAACAACTCAGTTCAGCATTTAAATATCATTACAACAGCTTTTTTTTAGCCAGAAATCAACATTCTAAGTTTTTATGCGCTTAAAAGCATTTTCAGGCCGAATCAGCACATATGCTTGTTTCTGCCAATTGTCGCAAAATACTGAAGGGAAAGTGGGTTTGCCTTAATATTTGACCCAGAACAACTCAGTTTAGCATGGAAATATCATTGCAACATCTTTTATTTAGCCAGAAATAAGGAGTTTAAGTTTGTATGCGCTTAAAAGCATTTTCAGGCCGAATGAGCTAATTTCTGCCAATTGCAGCAAAATACGGAAAGGAAAGTGGGTTTGCCTTCATATTTGACCCAGAACAACTCAATTCAGCATTTAAATATCATTACAACAGCTTTTATTTAGCCAGATCTCAAGAGGGTAAGTTTTAAAGCGCTTAAAAGCATTTTCAGGCCGAATGAGCAAATATGCTTGTTTCTGCCAATTGCAGCAAAATACTGAAAGGAAAGTTGGATTGCCTTCATATTTGACCCAGAAAAATGCAATTTAGCATGGAAATGTCATTGCAACAGCTTTTATTTAGCCAGAAATCAAGAGTGGAAGATTTTTATGCGCTTAAAAGCATTTTCAGGCCAAATAAGCTGATTTCTGCCAATTGCAGCAAAATACTGAAAGGAAGGTGGGTTTGCCTTCATATTTGACCCAGAACAACTCAGTTCAGTATGGAAATATCATTGCAACACCTTTTATTTAGCCAGAAATCAAGAGTGGAAGTTTTTTAGGCCGAATGAGCAAATATGCTTGTTTCTGCCAATTGCAGCAAAATACTGACAGGAAAGTGGGTTTGCCTCCATATTTGACCCAGAACAACTCAGTTCAGCATTTAAATATCATTGCAACAGCTTTTATTTAGCCAGAAATCAACATTGTAAGTTTTTATGCGCTTAATTGAACCAACAACTGGATGATCCAGATTTGCGGTAAGCGTATTGCGTCACTTCCTGTTTCTGGACACTCTTGGGTTTCTACCGAAAGACTGTTTACTGATTAATTGTAGCTGTTATTTTTACTTAAATAAGTGATTTCTTCACACAAGAATTAATACTTAGTCGTAACATACGCTTGTATTGCACAAGCACCTGCTTTTGCAAAACATAACCAGCTAAAGTTTACAAATTCCACATTTCACTTATATTAGCTTCGCTAGCTTAGCAGTTAAACATTAGCAATGGCTTCTCTGTCTCCCTCTGTCTCTCCTTCTCTCACTTGCTCTGTGTGTCTCATGTTCAGTTTTTCCTCTGCCTCCTTTAGTGATAATGGTATATGTAATAAGTGTAAGGTTTTTGCAGCTTTGGAGGCGAGGCTCACGGAATTGGAAGCACGGCTCCGCACCATGGAAAACAACTCCGCTAGTCAGGCCCCGGTAGCTGGTGCGGGCCGACCTAGCGTAGCCCCTGCTAGCTGTCCCCCGGCAGTTCCCGAGCAGCCGGGAAGCCAGTCCGGCTGGGTGACGGTTCGTAAGAGATCTAATGCTAAACAGACGTCCGAGGTTCACCACCAGTCGGTTCACGTTTCTAACCGATTTTCCCCACTCAGCGACACACCCGCTGAGAAACCAACTCTGGTAATTGGCAGCTCCATAGTCAGAAACGTGAAGTTAGAGACTCCAGCGGCCGTAGTCAAATGTCTTCCTGGGGCCAGAGCGGGCGACGTTGAATCATATTTGAAACTCCTGGCTATGGATAAACGTAAATACAGTAATATTATTATTCACGTGGGAGTTAATGACGCCCGATTACGTAAATCGGAGGTCACTAAAATGAATGTTGAATCGGTGTGTAACTTTGCAAAAACAATGTCGGACTCCGTAATTTTCTCTGGTCCCCTGCCAAATCTGACCAGTGACGACATGTACACCCGCATGTCGTCATTCAACCGCTGGCTGTCTAGGTGGTGTCCAGCAAACGATGTGGGCTACATAGACAATTGGAAACGTTTTTGGGGAAAACCTAGGCTGATTAGGAGAGATGGCATCCATCCTACTTTAGATGGTGCAGCTTTCTTATCCAGAAATATGGCTGGTTTTATTAAACAACCAAAAGTATGACAATCCAGAGTTGAGCCTAGGATGCAGAGATCCTGTCCTACACGCCTCTCTGCAGTGTCCTTACAACCGTCACCCCCCCACAACTCCCACATACCTATAGAGACTGTGTCTGTTCCCCGACCTAAATTACATAAAGTAAATATGACAACAAGAGGAGTTAATCATAATAACCTAATAAAAGTTAAGACTACTCCTCTTACAGAACAAAACCCCAAAACTATTAAATGTGGATTATTAAATATCAGATCTCTCTCTTCTAAATCTCTGTTAGTAAATGACTTAATAAGCGATCATCAATTCGATTTATTTTGTCTCACTGAAACTTGGTTGCAGCAGGAAGAATATGTCAGTCTAAATGAGTCAACCCCCCCAAGTCATATTAATTATCATGTTCCTAGAAGCACAGGCCGAGGTGGAGGAGTTGCAGCAATCTTCCATTGTAGCTTATCAATAAACCCTAGACCTAAACATAGTTATAACTCATTTGAGAGCCTTACTCTTAGCCTTTCACACCCAAACTGGAAAACTCAAAAACCACTATTATTTGTTATCATGTACCGTCCTCCAGTCCCTTATTCAGAGTTTTTGATTGAATTTTCTGATTTTCTAGCTGATTTAGTGCTTAGTACAGATAAAGTCATTATAGTGGGTGACTTTAACATTCATGTAGATGCTGACAGTAACTGCCTGAGCACTGCGTTTAATTCATTATTAGATTCAATTGGTTTTTCCCAAAATGTAAATAAACCCACTCACTGTTTTAGTCACACGTTAGACCTTGTCCTTACGTATGGAATTGAAACGGATAATTTAACAATATGTCCTCACAACTCTCTTCTGTCTGACCATTTTTTAATAACATTTTAATTTACAATAACGGACTATATAGCAGTTAGGGAAAAATTCCACTATAGCAGATGCTTAAGTGAAAAAGCTGTCAACAAATTTAAAGAAATTATTTCTTCATCATTTGCTTCACCATATGTTAATACAATGGGAAGTAGTCTCCTTAATGTTACTCCTGCACAAGTAGATTATCTTGTTGACAATTCTGCAGCCTCACTACGTACAATACTCGATAGTGTTGCCCCTCTAAAAAAGAAGGCAGTAAATCAGCAGAGGCGATCTCCATGGTATAGTTCACAAACACGCAACTTAAAACAGGAAACACGAAAGTTAGAACGGAAGTGGCGTTCCAGAAAGTTAGAAGAATCTCATTTAGCCTGGAAAAATAGTTTAAAAACGTACAAAAAAGCTCTCAGTGATGCCAGAACAGCATATTATTCATTATTAATAGAAGAAAACAAGAACAACCCCCGGTTTCTGTTCAGCACTGTAGCCAGGCTGACTAAGAGCCATAGTTCTGTTGAGCCTACTATTCCCTTAACCTTGAGCAGCAATGACTTCATGACCTTCTTTATGAATAAAATTGTAGCTATTAGAGAAAGTAT
The DNA here is from genome assembly GCF_033026475.1 of Channa argus. Taxonomy (NCBI): domain Eukaryota; kingdom Metazoa; phylum Chordata; class Actinopteri; order Anabantiformes; family Channidae; genus Channa; species Channa argus. The sequence continues at coordinate 160,209 of NW_027125283.1, forward strand.
TCACCAGATCCTCCCCCCAAAAATTACAGATAGATCTTCATGTACAGCAGTGCTAGAATCATGGATAAGGCCCCACTCCCTGTTAGACTGCTTTTTACCCATAGATCTCTCTGAGCTAACTTCAATTATTACCTCATCTAAACCAACAACCTGTCTGCTAGACCCTATTCCAACTAAGCTGCTCAAGGAAGCTTTACCCTTAATAGATACGTTCATATTAGATATCATCAATCTATCTTTAGAAACAGGCTATGTACCACAGGCCTATAAGGTAGCTGTAATTAAACCATTACTTAAAAAACCCTGTCTTGACCCAGGTGTTTTAGCCAATTACAGACCAATATCTAATCTCCCCTTTATTTCTAAAATAATTGAAAAAGTAGTCGCAAAACAATTATGTGATCACCTTCATAGGAATAATTTGTATGAAGAGTTTCAGTCAGGATTTAGAGTTCATCATAGTACAGAAACAGCACTGGTAAAAGTCACCAACGATCTTCTCATGGCCTCAGATAATGGACTCATCTCTATACTTGTTCTGTTAGATCTTAGTGCCGCATTTGATACCATTGATCATAACATTTTATTACAGAGACTGGAACATGAAATTGGAATTACAGGAACTGCACTAGGTTGGTTTAAATCCTATCTGTCTGATAGATTTCAATTTGTTCATGTTAATGATGAATCCTCCATGCACACAAAGGTTAGCTATGGAGTTCCACAAGGCTCTGTGTTAGGACCAATACTTTTTACTTTATATATGTCTCCTTTAGGCAACATTATTAGAAAACACTCCATAAATTTCCACTGTTATGCTGATGATACCCAGCTATATTTATCTATGGAACCAGATGAAAATAATCAGTTAATAAAGCTTCAAGCATGCCTACAAGACATAAAGGCCTGGATGTCCCACAATTTTTTACTTTTAAACTCAGACAAAACTGAAGTCATAGTATTTGGGCCCAAAAATATCAGAGATATGATGTCCAACCATATTGTTACCCTAGATGGCATAAGTCTGGCCTCCAGTACTACTGCAAGGAACCTTGGAGTTATTTTTGATCAGGATCTGTCCTTTAAGTCACATATAAAACAAATCTCTAGAACAGCCTTCTTCCACCTACGGAACATTGCCAAAATTAGGAGCATACTGTCTCAAAGTGATGCCGAAAAACTGGTCCATGCATTTGTTACTTCTAGGTTGGACTACTGTAATTCCCTACTTTCAGGATGCCCCAGTAACTCCCTAAAGAGCCTGCAATTAATCCAAAATGCTGCAGCAAGAGTGCTGACTGGAACTAGCAAGAGAGATCATATTTCACCTTCACTAGCTTCTCTCCATTGGCTTCCCATTAAATTTAGAATAGAATTTAAAACCCTGCTTCTTACATATAAAGCTCTGAATGGTCAGGCTCCATCATATATAGAAGACCTCATAGCACCATATCATCCCAGTAGACCACTTCGCTCTCAGAATGCAGGCCTACTTGTGGTTCCCAGAATTTCCAAAAGTAGAATGGGAGGTAGAGCCTTTAGCTATCAAGCTCCTCTCTTGTGGAACCAGCTCCCAGTTCAGATTCGGGAAGCAGACACCCTCTATACTTTTAAGTCTAAGCTTAAAACCTTCCTCTTTAATAAAGCATATAGTTAGTTATAGTTATGCTGCCATAGGCTTAGACTGCTGGGGGACCCACCCCCCAATGCACTGAGCTCCTTTCCTCCTCTTGACCATCTCTCCTCTCCTCTCACCCCGCAATTCTCACCACTGTATGTCATTAACTCTGTGTGTTCTCTCCCGTAGTTGTCTTTGTCCTCCTCTGTCCCCCTCTCTCTGTCCCTTTCTGCAGGTGTCCCCCGGCTTTGAAGCTGTGTGTCTTCCAGCGTGCAGCTACTGGTCCTACCAATCTGCCCGATGTTTTGTTGTTGCTTTTTGTTGCTCTGTTCTTTTCTCTCTCCCCTTTCCAATCACCCCAACCGGTCGAGGCAGATGGCCGTCCACCCTGAGCCTGGTTCTGCTGGAGGTTTCTTCCGTTAAAGGGAGTTTTTCCTCTCCACTGTTGCCTATGGCTTGCTCCAGGGGGAATTGTTGGGTTCTCTTTATATATCTTTATAATCTTGACTTTATTCTGTAAAGTGCCCTGAGATGACTTTGTTGTGAATTGGCGCTATATAAATAAAGTTGAATTGAAAGTTGAATTGAATTGAATTAAAAGCATTTTCAGGCCGAATGAGCACATATGCTTGTTTCTGCCAATTGCAGCAAAATACTGAAAGCAATGTGGGTTTGCCTTCATATTTGACCCAGAAAAATGCAATTCAGCATGGAAATGTCATTGCAACAGCTTTTATTTAGCCAGAAATCAAGATTGTAAGTTTTTATGCGCTTAAAAGCATTTTCAGGCCAGATGAGCTGATTTCTGCCAATTGCAGCAAAATACTGACAGGAAAGTGGGTTTGCCTTCATATTTGACCCAGAACAACTCAGTTCAGCATTTAAATATCATTACAACAGCTTTTATTTTGCCAGAACTCAAGAGTGTAAGTTTTTATGCGCTTAAAAGCATTTTCAGGCCGAATGAGCACATATGCTTGTTTCTGCCAATTGCAGCAAAATACTGAAAGGAAAGTGGGTTTGCCTTCATATTTGACCCAGAAAAATGCAATTCAGCATGGAAATGTAATTGCAACAGCTTTTATTTAGCCAGAAATCAAGAGTGGAAGATTTTTATGCGCTTAAAAGCATTTTCAGGCCAAATAAGCTGATTTCTGCCAATTGCAGCAAAATACTGAAGGGAAAGTGGGTTTGCCTTCATATTTGACCCAGAACAACTCAGTTCAGCATTTAAATATCATTACAACAGCTTTTATTTTGCCAGAACTCAAGAGTGTAAGTTTTTATGCGCTTAAAAGCATTTTCAGGCCGAATGAGCACATATGCTTGTTTCTGCCAATTGCAGCAAAATACTGAAAGGAAAGTGGGTTTTCCTTCATATTTGACCCAGAAAAATGCAATTCAGCATGGAAATGTAATTGCAACAGCTTTTATTTAGCCAGAAATCAAGAGTGGAAGATTTTTATGCGCTTAAAAGCATTTTCAGGCCAAATAAGCTGATTTCTGCCAATTGCAGCAAAATACTGAAGGGAAAGTGGGTTTGCCTTCATATTTGACCCAGAACAACTCAGTTCAGCATTTAAATATCATTACAACAGCTTTTATTTAGCCAGATCTCAAGAGGGTAAGTTTTTATGCGCTTAAAAGCATTTTCAGGCCGAATGAGCAAATATGCTTGTTTCTGCCAATTGCAGCAAAATACTGAAAGGAAAGTTGGTTTGCCTTCATATTTGACCCACAAAAATGCAATTTAGCATGGAAATGTCATTGCAACAGCTTTTATTTAGCCAGAAATCAAGAGTGGAAGATTTTTATGCGCTTAAAAGCATTTTCAGGCCAAATAAGCTGATTTCTGCAAATTGCAGCAAAATACTGAAAGAAAGGTGGGTTTGCCTTCATATTTGACCCAGAACAACTCAGTTCAGCATGGAAATATCATTGCAACAGCTTTTATTTAGCCAGAAATCAAGATTGTAAGTTTTTATGTGCTTAAAAGCATTCAGGCCAGATGAGCAGATTTCTGCCAATTGTAGCAAAATACGGAAAGGAAAGTGGGTTTGCCTTCATATTTGACGCATAACAACTCAGTTCAGCATGGAAATATCATTGCAACAGCTTTAATTTAGCCAGAAATCAAGACTGTAAATTTATATGCGCTTAAAAGCATTTTCTGGCCGAATGAGCAAATATGCTTGTTTCTGTCAATTGCAGCAAAATACTGAAGGTAAAGTGGGTTTGCCTTCATAATTGACCTAGAACAACTCAGTTCAGCATTGAAATATCATTGCAACAGCTTTTGTTTAGCCAGAAAACAAGAGTGTAAGTTTTTATGCGCTTAAAAGCATTTTCAGGCCGAATGAGCTGATTTCTGCCAATTGTAGCAAAATACGGAAAGGAAAGTGGGTTTGCCTTCATATTTGACCCAGAACAACTCAGTTCAGCATTGAGATATCATTGCAACAGCTTTAATTTAGCCAGAAATAAAGAGTGGAAGTTTTTCAGGCCGAATGAGCAAATATGCTTGTTTCTGCCAATTGCAGCAAAATACTGAAAGGAAAATGGGTTTGCCTTCATATTTGACCCAGAACAACTCAATTCAGCATGGAAATATCATTGCAACAGCTTTTATTTAGCCAGAAATCAAGAGTGGAAGTTTTTATGCGCTTAAAAGCATTTTCAGGCCAAATGAGCTGATTTCTGCCAATTGCAGCAAAATACTGAAGGGAAAGTGGGTTTGCCTTCATCTTTGACCCAGAACAACTCAGTTCAGCATTTAAATATTATTGCAAAAGCTTTTATTTAGCCAGAAATCAAGAGTGTAAGTTTTTATACGCTTAAAAGCATTTTCAGGCCGAATGAGCTGATTAATGCCAATTGTAGCAAAATACTGAAAGGAAAGTGGGCTTGCCTTCATATTTGACCCAGAACAACTCAGTTCAGCATGGAAATGTCATTGCAACATCTTTTATTTAGCCAGAAATCAAGAGTGGAAGATTTTTATGCGCTTAAAAGCAATTTCAGGCCAAATAAGCTGATTTCTGCCATTTGCAGCAAAATACTGAAGGGAAAGTGGGTTTGCCTTCATATTTGACCCAGAACAACTCAGTTCAGCATTTAAATATCATTACAACAGCTTTTATTTAGCCAGATCTCAAGAGGGTAAGTTTTTATGCGCTTAAAAGCATTTTCAGGCCGATTGAGCAAATATGCTTGTTTCTGCCAATTGCAGCAAAATACTGAAAGGAAAGTTGGTTTGCCTTCATATTTGACCCAGAAAAATGCAATTTAGCATGGAAATGTCATTGCAACAGCTTTTATTTAGCCAGAAATCAAGAGTGGAAGATTTTTATGCGCTTAAAAGCATTTTCAGGCCAAATAAGCTGATTTCTGCCAATTGCAGCAAAATACTGAAAGGAAGGTGGGTTTGCCTTCATATTTGACCCAGAACAACTCAATTCAGCATGGAAATATCATTGCAACACCTTTTATTTAGCCAGAAATCAAGAGTGGAAGTTTTTTAGGCCGAATGAGCAAATATGCTTGTTTCTGCCAATTGTAGCAAAATACTGATAGGAAAGTGGGTTTGCCCTCATATTTGACCCAGAACAACTCAGTTCAGCATTTAAATATCATTGCAACAGCTTTTATTTAGCCAGAAATCAAGAGTGGAAGTTTTTTAGGCTGAATGAGCAAATATGCTTGTTTCTGCCAATTGCAGCAAAATACTGAAAGGAAAGTGGGTTTGCCTTCATATTTGACCCAGAAAAATGCAATTCAGCATGGAAATGTCATTGCAACAGCTTTTATTTAGCCAGAAATCAAGATTGTAAGTTTTCATGCGCTTAAAAGCATTTTCAGGCCAGATGAGCTGATTTCTGCCAATTGCAGCAAAATACTGTCAGGAAAGTGGGTTTGCCTTCATATTTGACCCAGAACAACTCAGTTCAGCATTTAAATATCATTACAACAGCTTTTATTTAGCCAGATCTCAAGAGGGTAAGTTTTAAAGCGCTTAAAAGCATTTTCAGGCCGAATGAGCAAATATGCTTGTTTCTGCCAATTGCAGCAAAATACTGAAAGGAAAGTTGGTTTGCCTTCATATTTGACCCAGAAAAATGCAATTTAGCATGGAAATGTCATTGCAACAGCTTTTATTTAGCCAGAAATCAAGAGTGGAAGATTTTTATGCGCTTAAAAGCATTTTCAGGCCAAATAAGCTGATTTCTGCCAATTGCAGCAAAATACTGAAAGGAAGGTGGGTTTGCCTTCATATTTGACCCAGAACAACTCAGTTCAGCATGGTAATATCATTGCAACACCTTTTATTTAGCCAGAAATCAAGAGTGGAAGTTTTTTAGGCCGAATGAGCAAATATGCTTGTTTCTGCCAATTGCAGTAAAATACTGACAGGAAAGTGGGTTTGCCTCCATATTTGACCCAGAACAACTCAGTTCAGCATTTAAATATCATTACAACAGCTTTTATTTAGCCAGAAATCAACATTGTAAGTTTTTATGCGCTTAAAAGCATTTTCAGGCCGAATGAGCACATATGCTTGTTTCTGCCAATTGCAGCAAAATACTGAAAGCAATGTGGGTTTGCCTTCATATTTGACCCAGAAAAATGCAATTCAGCATGGAAATGTCATTGCAACAGCTTTTATTTAGCCAGAAATCAAGATTGTAAGTTTTTATGCGCTTAAAAGCATTTTCAGGCCAGATGAGCTGATTTCTGCCAATTGCAGCAAAATACTGACAGGAAAGTGGGTTTGCCTTCATATTTGACCCAGAACAACTCAGTTCAGCATTTAAATATCATTACAACAGCTTTTATTTTGCCAGAACTCAAGAGTGTAAGTTTTTATGCGCTTAAAAGCATTTTCAGGCCGAATGAGCACATATGCTTGTTTCTGCCAATTGCAGCAAAATACTGAAAGGAAAGTGGGTTTGCCTCCATATTTGACCCAGAAAAAGGCAATTCAGCATGGAAATGTCATTGCAACAGCTTTTATTTAGCCAGAAATCAAGAGTGGAAGATTTTTATGCGCTTAAAAGCATTTTCAGGCCAAATAAGCTGATTTCTGCCAATTGCAGCAAAATACTGAAAGGAAAGTGGGTTTGCCTTCATATTTGACCCAGAACAACTCAGTTCAGCATTTAAATATCATTACAACAGCTTTTATTTAGCCAGATCTCAAGAGGGTAAGTTTTTATGCGCTTAAAAGCATTTTCAGGCCGAATGAGCAAATATGCTTGTTTCTGCCAATTGCAGCAAAATACTGAAAGAAAGGTGGGTTTGCCTTCATATTTGACCCAGAACAACTCAGTTCAGCATGGAAATATCATTGCAACACCTTTTATTTAGCCAGAAATCAAGAGTGGAAGTTTTTTAGGCCGAATGAGCAAATATGCTTGTTTCTGCCAATTGCAGCAAAATACTGACAGGAAAGTGGGTTTGCCCTCATATTTACCCAGAACAACTCAGTTCAGCATTTAAATATCATTACAACAGCTTTTTTTTAGCCAGAAATCAACATTCTAAGTTTTTATGCGCTTAAAAGCATTTTCAGGCCGAATCAGCACATATGCTTGTTTCTGCCAATTGTCGCAAAATACTGAAGGGAAAGTGGGTTTGCCTTAATATTTGACCCAGAACAACTCAGTTTAGCATGGAAATATCATTGCAACATCTTTTATTTAGCCAGAAATAAGGAGTTTAAGTTTGTATGCGCTTAAAAGCATTTTCAGGCCGAATGAGCTAATTTCTGCCAATTGCAGCAAAATACGGAAAGGAAAGTGGGTTTGCCTTCATATTTGACCCAGAACAACTCAATTCAGCATTTAAATATCATTACAACAGCTTTTATTTAGCCAGATCTCAAGAGGGTAAGTTTTAAAGCGCTTAAAAGCATTTTCAGGCGGAATGAGCAAATATGCTTGTTTCTGCCAATTGCAGCAAAATACTGAAAGGAAAGTTGGATTGCCTTCATATTTGACCCAGAAAAATGCAATTTAGCATGGAAATGTCATTGCAACAGCTTTTATTTAGCCAGAAATCAAGAGTGGAAGATTTTTATGCGCTTAAAAGCATTTTCAGGCCAAATAAGCTGATTTCTGCCAATTGCAGCAAAATACTGAAAGGAAGGTGGGTTTGCCTTCATATTTGACCCAGAACAACTCAGTTCAGCATGGAAATATCATTGCAACACCTTTTATTTAGCCAGAAATCAAGAGTGGAAGTTTTTTAGGCCGAATGAGCAAATATGCTTGTTTCTGCCAATTGCAGCAAAATACTGACAGGAAAGTGGGTTTGCCTCCATATTTGACCCAGAACAACTCAGTTCAGCATTTAAATATCATTGCAACAGCTTTTATTTAGCCAGAAATCAACATTGTAAGTTTTTATGCGCTTAATTGAACCAACAACTGGATGATCCAGATTTGCGGTAAGCGTATTGCGTCACTTCCTGTTTCTGGACACTCTTGGGTTTCTACCGAAAGACTGTTTACTGATTAATTGTAGCTGTTATTTTTACTTAAATAAGTGATTTCTTCACACAAGAATTAATACTTAGTCGTAACATACGCTTGTATTGCACAAGCACCTGCTTTTGCAAAACATAACCAGCTAAAGTTTACAAATTCCACATTTCACTTATATTAGCTTCGCTAGCTTAGCAGTTAAACATTAGCAATGGCTTCTCTGTCTCCCTCTGTCTCTCCTTCTCTCACTTGCTCTGTGTGTCTCATGTTCAGTTTTTCCTCTGCCTCCTTTAGTGATAATGGTATATGTAATAAGTGTAAGGTTTTTGCAGCTTTGGAGGCGAGGCTCACGGAATTGGAAGCACGGCTCCGCACCATGGAAAACAACTCCGCTAGTCAGGCCCCGGTAGCTGGTGCGGGCCGACCTAGCGTAGCCCCTGCTAGCTGTCCCCCGGCAGTTCCCGAGCAGCCGGGAAGCCAGTCCGGCTGGGTGACGGTTCGTAAGAGATCTAATGCTAAACAGACGCCCGAGGTTCACCACCAGTCGGTTCACGTTTCTAACCGATTTTCCCCACTCAGCGACACACCCGCTGAGAAACCAACTCTGGTAATTGGCAGCTCCATAGTCAGAAACGTGAAGTTAGAGACTCCAGCGGCCGTAGTCAAATGTCTTCCTGGGGCCAGAGCGGGCGACGTTGAATCATATTTGAAACTCCTGGCTAAGGATAAACGTAAATACAGTAATATTATTATTCACGTGGGAGTTAATGACGCCCGATTACGTAAATCGGAGGTCACTAAAATGAATGTTGAATCGGTGTGTAACTTTGCAAAAACAATGTCGGACTCCGTAATTTTCTCTGGTCCCCTGCCAAATCTGACCAGTGACGACATGTACACCCGCATGTCGTCATTCAACCGCTGGCTGTCTAGGTGGTGTCCAGCAAACGATGTGGGCTACATAGACAATTGGAAACGTTTTTGGGGAAAACCTAGGCTGATTAGGAGAGATGGCATCCATCCTACTTTAGATGGTGCAGCTTTCTTATCCAGAAATATGGCTGGTTTTATTAAACAACCAAAAGTATGACAATCCAGAGTTGAGCCTAGGATGCAGAGATCCTGTCCTACACGCCTCTCTGCAGTGTCCTTACAACCGTCACCCCCCCACAACTCCCACATACCTATAGAGACTGTGTCTGTTCCCCGACCTAAATTACATAAAGTAAATATGACAACAAGAGGAGTTAATCATAATAACCTAATAAAAGTTAAGACTACTCCTCTTACAGAACAAAACCCCAAAACTATTAAATGTGGATTATTAAATATCAGATCTCTCTCTTCTAAATCTCTGTTAGTAAATGACTTAATAAGCGATCATCAATTCGATTTATTTTGTCTCACTGAAACTTGGTTGCAGCAGGAAGAATATGTCAGTCTAAATGAGTCAACCCCCCCAAGTCATATTAATTATCATGTTCCTAGAAGCACAGGCCGAGGTGGAGGAGTTGCAGCAATCTTCCATTGTAGCTTATCAATAAACCCTAGACCTAAACATAGTTATAACTCATTTGAGAGCCTTACTCTTAGCCTTTCACACCCAAACTGGAAAACTCAAAAACCACTATTATTTGTTATCATGTACCGTCCTCCAGTCCCTTATTCAGAGTTTTTGATTGAATTTTCTGATTTTCTAGCTGATTTAGTGCTTAGTACAGATAAAGTCATTATAGTGGGTGACTTTAACATTCATGTAGATGCTGACAGTAACTGCCTGAGCACTGCGTTTAATTCATTATTAGATTCAATTGGTTTTTCCCAAAATGTAAATAAACCCACTCACTGTTTTAGTCACACGTTAGACCTTGTCCTTACGTATGGAATTGAAACGGATAATTTAACAATATGTCCTCACAACTCTCTTCTGTCTGACCATTTTTTAATAACATTTTAATTTACAATAACGGACTATATAGCAGTTAGGGAAAAATTCCACTATAGCAGATGCTTAAGTGAAAAAGCTGTCAACAAATTTAAAGAAATTATTTCTTCATCATTTGCTTCACCATATGTTAATACAATGGGAAGTAGTCTCCTTAATGTTACTCCTGCACAAGTAGATTATCTTGTTGACAATTCTGCAGCCTCACTACGTACAATACTCGATAGTGTTGCCCCTCTAAAAAAGAAGGCAGTAAATCAGCAGAGGCGATCTCCATGGTATAGTTCACAAACACGCAACTTAAAACAGGAAACACGAAAGTTAGAACGGAAGTGGCGTTCCAGAAAGTTAGAAGAATCTCATTTAGCCTGGAAAAATAGTTTAAAAACGTACAAAAAAGCTCTCAGTGATGCCAGAACAGCATATTATTCATTATTAATAGAAGAAAACAAGAACAACCCCCGGTTTCTGTTCAGCACTGTAGCCAGGCTGACTAAGAGCCATAGTTCTGTTGAGCCTACTATTCCCTTAACCTTGAGCAGCAATGACTTCATGACCTTCTTTATGAATAAAATTGTAGCTATTAGAGAAAGTATTCACCAGATCCTCCCCCCAAAAATTACAGATAGATCTTCATGTACAGCAGTGCTAGAATCATGGATAAGGCCCCACTCCCTGTTAGACTGCTTTTTACCCATAGATCTCTCTGAGCTAACTTCAATTATTACCTCATCTAAACCAACAACCTGTCTGCTAGACCCTATTCCAACTAAGCTGCTCAAGGAAGCTTTACCCTTAATAGATACGTTCATATTAGATATCATCAATCTATCTTTAGAAACAGGCTATGTACCACAGGCCTATAAGGTAGCTGTAATTAAACCATTACTTAAAAAACCCTGTCTTGACCCAGGTGTTTTAGCCAATTACAGACCAATATCTAATCTCCCCTTTATTTCTAAAATAATTGAAAAAGTAGTCGCAAAACAATTATGTGATCACCTTCATAGGAATAATTTGTATGAAGAGTTTCAGTCAGGATTTAGAGTTCATCATAGTACAGAAACAGCACTGGTAAAAGTCACCAACGATCTTCTCATGGCCTCAGATAATGGACTCATCTCTATACTTGTTCTGTTAGATCTTAGTGCCGCATTTGATACCATTGATCATAACATTTTATTACAGAGACTGGAACATGAAATTGGAATTACAGGAACTGCACTAGGTTGGTTTAAATCCTATCTGTCTGATAGATTTTAATTTGTTCATGTTAATGATGAATCCTCCATGCACACAAAGGTTAGCTATGGAGTTCCACAAGGCTCTGTGTTAGGACCAATACTTTTTACTTTATATATGTCTCCTTTAGGCAACATTATTAGAAAACACTCCATAAATTTCCACTGTTATGCTGATGATACCCAGCTATATTTATCTATGGAACCAGATGAAAATAATCAGTTAATAAAGCTTCAAGCATGCCTACAAGACATAAAGGCCTGGATGTCCCACAATTTTTTACTTTTAAACTCAGACAAAACTGAAGTCATAGTATTTGGGCCCAAAAATATCAGAGATATGATGTCCAACCATATTGTTACCCTAGATGGCATAAGTCTGGCCTCCAGTACTACTGCAAGGAACCTTGGAGTTATTTTTGATCAGGATCTGTCCTTTAAGTCACATATAAAACAAATCTCTAGAACAGCCTTCTTCCACCTACGGAACATTGCCAAAATTAGGAGCATACTGTCTCAAAGTGATGCCGAAAAACTGGTCCATGCATTTGTTACTTCTAGGTTGGACTACTGTAATTCCCTACTTTCAGGATGCCCCAGTAACTCCCTAAAGAGCCTGCAATTAATCCAAAATGCTGCAGCAAGAGTGCTGACTGGAACTAGCAAGAGAGATCATATTTCACCTTCACTAGCTTCTCTCCATTGGCTTCCCATTAAATTTAGAATAGAATTTAAAACCCTGCTTCTTACATATAAAGCTCTGAATGGTCAGGCTCCATCATATATAGAAGACCTCATAGCACCATATCATCCCAGTAGACCACTTCGCTCTCAGAATGCAGGCCTACTTGTGGTTCCCAGAATTTCCAAAAGTAGAATGGGAGGTAGAGCCTTTAGCTATCAAGCTCCTCTCTTGTGGAACCAGCTCCCAGTTCAGATTCGGGAAGCAGACACCCTCTCTACTTTTAAGTCTAAGCTTAAAACCTTCCTCTTTAATAAAGCATATAGTTAGTTATAGTTATGCTGCCATAGGCTTAGACTGCTGGGGGACCCACCCCCCAATGCACTGAGCTCCTTTCCTCCTCTTGACCATCTCTCCTCTCCTCTCACCCCGCAATTCTCACCACTGTATGTCATTAACTCTGTGTGTTCTCTCCCGTAGTTGTCTTTGTCCTCCTCTGTCCCCCTCTCTCTGTCCCTTTCTGCAGGTGTCCCCCGGCTTTGAAGCTGTGTGTCTTCCAGCGTGCAGCTACTGGTCCTACCAATCTGCCCGATGTTTTGTTGTTGCTTTTTGTTGCTCTGTTCTTTTCTCTCTCCCCTTTCCAATCACCCCAACCGGTCGAGGCAGATGGCCGTCCACCCTGAGCCTGGTTCTGCTGGAGGTTTCTTCCGTTAAAGGGAGTTTTTCCTCTCCACTGTTGCCTATGGCTTGCTCCAGGGGGAATTGTTGGGTTCTCTTTATATATCTTTATAATCTTGACTTTATTCTGTAAAGTGCCCTGAGATGACTTTGTTGTGAATTGGCGCTATATAAATAAAGTTGAATTGAAAGTTGAATTGAATTGAATTAAAAGCATTTTCAGGCCGAATGAGCACATATGCTTGTTTCTGCCAATTGCAGCAAAATACTGAAAGCAATGTGGGTTTGCCTTCATATTTGACCCAGAAAAATGCAATTCAGCATGGAAATGTCATTGCAACAGCTTTTATTTAGCCAGAAATCAAGATTGTAAGTTTTTATGCGCTTAAAAGCATTTTCAGGCCAGATGAGCTGATTTCTGCCAATTGCAGCAAAATACTGACAGGAAAGTGGGTTTGCCTTCATATTTGACCCAGAACAACTCAGTTCAGCATTTAAATATCATTACAACAGCTTTTATTTTGCCAGAACTCAAGAGTGTAAGTTTTTATGCGCTTAAAAGCATTTTCAGGCCGAATGAGCACATATGCTTGTTTCTGCCAATTGCAGCAAAATACTGAAAGGAAAGTGGGTTTGCCTTCATATTTGACCCAGAAAAATGCAATTCAGCATGGAAATGTAATTGCAACAGCTTTTATTTAGCCAGAAATCAAGAGTGGAAGATTTTTATGCGCTTAAAAGCATTTTCAGGCCAAATAAGCTGATTTCTGCCAATTGCAGCAAAATACTGAAGGGAAAGTGGGTTTGCCTTCATATTTGACCCAGAACAACTCAGTTCAGCATTTAAATATCATTACAACAGCTTTTATTTAGCCAGATCTCAAGAGGGTAAGTTTTTATGCGCTTAAAAGCATTTTCAGGCCGAATGAGCAAATATGCTTGTTTCTGCCAATTGCAGCAAAATACTGAAAGGAAAGTTGGTTTGCCTTCATATTTGACCCACAAAAATGCAATTTAGCATGGAAATGTCATTGCAACAGCTTTTATTTAGCCAGAAATCAAGAGTGGAAGATTTTTATGCGCTTAAAAGCATTTTCAGGCCAAATAAGCTGATTTCTGCAAATTGCAGCAAAATACTGAAAGAAAGGTGGGTTTGCCTTCATATTTGACCCAGAACAACTCAGTTCAGCATGGAAATATCATTGCAACAGCTTTTATTTAGCCAGAAATCAAGATTGTAAGTTTTTATGTGCTTAAAAGCATTCAGGCCAGATGAGCAGATTTCTGCCAATTGTAGCAAAATACGGAAAGGAAAGTGGGTTTGCCTTCATATTTGACGCATAACAACTCAGTTCAGCATGGAAATATCATTGCAACAGCTTTAATTTAGCCAGAAATCAAGACTGTAAATTTATATGCGCTTAAAAGCATTTTCTGGCCGAATGAGCAAATATGCTTGTTTCTGTCAATTGCAGCAAAATACTGAAGGTAAAGTGGGTTTGCCTTCATAATTGACCTAGAACAACTCAGTTCAGCATTGAAATATCATTGCAACAGCTTTTGTTTAGCCAGAAAACAAGAGTGTAAGTTTTTATGCGCTTAAAAGCATTTTCAGGCCGAATGAGCTGATTTCTGCCAATTGTAGCAAAATACGGAAAGGAAAGTGGGTTTGCCTTCATATTTGACCCAGAACAACTCAGTTCAGCATTGAGATATCATTGCAACAGCTTTAATTTAGCCAGAAATAAAGAGTGGAAGTTTTTCAGGCCGAATGAGCAAATATGCTTGTTTCTGCCAATTGCAGCAAAATACTGAAAGGAAAATGGGTTTGCCTTCATATTTGACCCAGAACAACTCAGTTCAGCATGGAAATATTATTGCATCAGCTTTTATTTAGCCAGAAATGAAGATTGTAAGTTTTTATGCGCTTAAAAGCATTTTCAGGCCAAATGAGCTGATTTCTGCCAATTGCAGCAAAATACTGAAGGGAAAGTGGGTTTGCCTTCATATTTGACCCAGAACAACTCAGTTCAGCATTTAAATATCATTACAACAGCTTTTATTTTGCCAGAACTCAAGAGTGTAAGTTTTTATGCGCTTAAAAGCATTTTCAGGCCGAATGAGCACATATGCTTGTTTCTGCCAATTGCAGCAAAATACTGAAAGGAAAGTGGGTTTGCCTTCATATTTGACCCAGAAAAATGCAATTCAGCATGGAAATGTAATTTCAACAGCTTTTATTTAGCCAGAAATCAAGAGTGGAAGATTTTTATGCGCTTAAAAGCATTTTCAGGCCAAATAAGCTGATTTCTGCCAATTGCAGCAAAATACTGAAGGGAAAGTGGGTTTGCCTTCATATTTGACCCAGAACAACTCAGTTCAGCATTTAAATATCATTACAACAGCTTTTATTTAGCCAGATCTCAAGAGGGTAAGTTTTTATGCGCTTAAAAGCATTTTCAGGCCGAATGAGCAAATATGCTTGTTTCTGCCAATTGCAGCAAAATACTGAAAGGAAAGTTGGTTTGCCTTCATATTTGACCCACAAAAATGCAATTTAGCATGGAAATGTCATTGCAACAGCTTTTATTTAGCCAGAAATCAAGAGTGGAAGATTTTTATGCGCTTAAAAGCATTTTCAGGCCAAATAAGCTGATTTCTGCAAATTGCAGCAAAATACTGAAAGAAAGGTGGGTTTGCCTTCATATTTGACCCAGAACAACTCAGTTCAGCATGGAAATATCATTGCAACAGCTTTTATTTAGCCAGAAATCAAGATTGTAAGTTTTTATGTGCTTAAAAGCATTCAGGCCAGATGAGCAGATTTCTGCCAATTGTAGCAAAATACGGAAAGGAAAGTGGGTTTGCCTTCATATTTGACGCATAACAACTCAGTTCAGCATGGAAATATCATTGCAACAGCTTTAATTTAGCCAGAAATCAAGACTGTAAATTTAAATGCGCTTAAAAGCATTTTCTGGCCGAATGAGCAAATATGCTTGTTTCTGTCAATTGCAGCAAAATACTGAAGGTAAAGTGGGTTTGCCTTCATAATTGACCTAGAACAACTCAGTTCAGCATTGAAATATCATTGCAACAGCTTTTGTTTAGCCAGAAAACAAGAGTGTAAGTTTTTATGCGCTTAAAAGCATTTTCAGGCCGAATGAGCTGATTTCTGCCAATTGTAGCAAAATACGGAAAGGAAAGTGGGTTTGCCTTCATATTTGACCCAGAACAACTCAGTTCAGCATTGAGATATCATTGCAACAGCTTTAATTTAGCCAGAAATAAAGAGTGGAAGTTTTTCAGGCCGAATGAGCAAATATGCTTGTTTCTGCCAATTGCAGCAAAATACTGAAAGGAAAATGGGTTTGCCTTCATATTTGACCCAGAACAACTCAGTTCAGCATGGAAATATTATTGCAACAGCTTTTATTTAGCCAGAAATGAAGATTGTAAGTTTTTATGCGCTTAAAAGCATTTTCAGGCCGAATGAGCTGATTTATGCCAATTGCAACAAAATACTGAAGGGAAAGTGGGTTTGCCTTCATATTTGACCCAGAACAACTCAATTCAGCATGGAAATATCATTGCAACAGCTTTTATTTAGCCAGAAATCAAGAGTGGAAGTTTTTATGCGCTTAAAAGCATTTTCAGGCCAAATGAGCTGATTTCTGCCAATTGCAGCAAAATACTGAAGGGAAAGTGGGTTTGCCTTCATCTTTGACCCAGAACAACTCAGTTCAGCATTTAAATATTATTGCAAAAGCTTTTATTTAGCCAGAAATCAAGAGTGTAAGTTTTTATACGCTTAAAAGCATTTTTAGGCCGAATGAGCAAATATGCTTGTTTCTGCCAATTGCAGCAAAATACTGACAGGAAAGTGGGTTTGCCCTCATATTTGACCCAGAACAACTCAGTTTTTCATTTAAATATCATTACAACAGCTTTTATTTTGCCAGAACTCAAGAGTGTAAGTTTTTATGCGCTTAAAAGCATTTTCAGGCCGAATGAGCACATATGCTTGTTTCTGCCAATTGCAGCAAAATACTGAAAGGAAAGTGGGTTTGCCTCCATATTTGACCCAGAAAAAGGCAATTCAGCATGGAAATGTCATTGCAACAGCTTTTATTTAGCCAGAAATCAAGAGTGGAAGATTTTTATGCGCTTAAAAGCATTTTCAGGCCAAATAAGCTGATTTCTGCCAATTGCAGCAAAATACTGAAAGGAAAGTGGGTTTGCCTTCATATTTGACCCAGAACAACTCAGTTCAGCATTTAAATATCATTACAACAGCTTTTATTTAGCCAGATCTGAAGAGGGTAAGTTTTTATGCGCTTAAAAGCATTTTCAGGCCGAATGAGCAAATATGCTTGTTTCTGCCAATTGCAGCAAAATACTGAAAGGAAAGTTGGTTTGCCTTCATATTTGACCCAGAAAAATGCAATTTAGCATGGAAATGTCATTGCAACAGCTTTTATTTAGCCAGAAATCAAGAGTGGAAGATTTTTATGCGCTTAAAAGCATTTTCAGGCCAAATAAGCTGATTTCTGCAAATTGCAGCAAAATACTGAAAGAAAGGTGGGTTTGCCTTCATATTTGACCCAGAACAACTCAGTTCAGCATGGAAATATCATTGCAACACCTTTTATTTAGCCAGAAATCAAGAGTGGAAGTTTTTTAGGCCGAATGAGCAAATATGCTTGTTTCTGCCAATTGCAGCAAAATACTGACAGGAAAGTGGGTTTGCCCTCATATTTACCCAGAACAACTCAGTTCAGCATTTAAATATCATTACAACAGCTTTTTTTTAGCCAGAAATCAACATTCTAAGTTTTTATGCGCTTAAAAGCATTTTCAGGCCGAATCAGCACATATGCTTGTTTCTGCCAATTGTCGCAAAATACTGAAGGGAAAGTGGGTTTGCCTTAATATTTGACCCAGAACAACTCAGTTTAGCATGGAAATATCATTGCAACATCTTTTATTTAGCCAGAAATAAGGAGTTTAAGTTTGTATGCGCTTAAAAGCATTTTCAGGCCGAATGAGCTAATTTCTGCCAATTGCAGCAAAATACGGAAAGGAAAGTGGGTTTGCCTTCATATTTGACCCAGAACAACTCAATTCAGCATTTAAATATCATTACAACAGCTTTTATTTAGCCAGATCTCAAGAGGGTAAGTTTTAAAGCGCTTAAAAGCATTTTCAGGCGGAATGAGCAAATATGCTTGTTTCTGCCAATTGCAGCAAAATACTGAAAGGAAAGTTGGATTGCCTTCATATTTGACCCAGAAAAATGCAATTTAGCATGGAAATGTCATTGCAACAGCTTTTATTTAGCCAGAAATCAAGAGTGGAAGATTTTTATGCGCTTAAAAGCATTTTCAGGCCAAATAAGCTGATTTCTGCCAATTGCAGCAAAATACTGAAAGGAAGGTGGGTTTGCCTTCATATTTGACCCAGAACAACTCAGTTCAGCATGGAAATATCATTGCAACACCTTTTATTTAGCCAGAAATCAAGAGTGGAAGTTTTTTAGGCCGAATGAGCAAATATGCTTGTTTCTGCCAATTGCAGCAAAATACTGACAGGAAAGTGGGTTTGCCTCCATATTTGACCCAGAACAACTCAGTTCAGCATTTAAATATCATTGCAACAGCTTTTATTTAGCCAGAAATCAACATTGTAAGTTTTTATGCGCTTAATTGAACCAACAACTGGATGATCCAGATTTGCGGTAAGCGTATTGCGTCACTTCCTGTTTCTGGACACTCTTGGGTTTCTACCGAAAGACTGTTTACTGATTAATTGTAGCTGTTATTTTTACTTAAATAAGTGATTTCTTCACACAAGAATTAATACTTAGTCGTAACATACGCTTGTATTGCACAAGCACCTGCTTTTGCAAAACATAACCAGCTAAAGTTTACAAATTCCACATTTCACTTATATTAGCTTCGCTAGCTTAGCAGTTAAACATTAGCAATGGCTTCTCTGTCTCCCTCTGTCTCTCCTTCTCTCACTTGCTCTGTGTGTCTCATGTTCAGTTTTTCCTCTGCCTCCTTTAGTGATAATGGTATATGTAATAAGTGTAAGGTTTTTGCAGCTTTGGAGGCGAGGCTCACGGAATTGGAAGCACGGCTCCGCACCATGGAAAACAACTCCGCTAGTCAGGCCCCGGTAGCTGGTGCGGGCCGACCTAGCGTAGCCCCTGCTAGCTGTCCCCCGGCAGTTCCCGAGCAGCCGGGAAGCCAGTCCGGCTGGGTGACGGTTCGTAAGAGATCTAATGCTAAACAGACGCCCGAGGTTCACCACCAGTCGGTTCACGTTTCTAACCGATTTTCCCCACTCAGCGACACACCCGCTGAGAAACCAACTCTGGTAATTGGCAGCTCCATAGTCAGAAACGTGAAGTTAGAGACTCCAGCGGCCGTAGTCAAATGTCTTCCTGGGGCCAGAGCGGGCGACGTTGAATCATATTTGAAACTCCTGGCTAAGGATAAACGTAAATACAGTAATATTATTATTCACGTGGGAGTTAATGACGCCCGATTACGTAAATCGGAGGTCACTAAAATGAATGTTGAATCGGTGTGTAACTTTGCAAAAACAATGTCGGACTCCGTAATTTTCTCTGGTCCCCTGCCAAATCTGACCAGTGACGACATGTACACCCGCATGTCGTCATTCAACCGCTGGCTGTCTAGGTGGTGTCCAGCAAACGATGTGGGCTACATAGACAATTGGAAACGTTTTTGGGGAAAACCTAGGCTGATTAGGAGAGATGGCATCCATCCTACTTTAGATGGTGCAGCTTTCTTATCCAGAAATATGGCTGGTTTTATTAAACAACCAAAAGTATGACAATCCAGAGTTGAGCCTAGGATGCAGAGATCCTGTCCTACACGCCTCTCTGCAGTGTCCTTACAACCGTCACCCCCCCACAACTCCCACATACCTATAGAGACTGTGTCTGTTCCCCGACCTAAATTACATAAAGTAAATATGACAACAAGAGGAGTTAATCATAATAACCTAATAAAAGTTAAGACTACTCCTCTTACAGAACAAAACCCCAAAACTATTAAATGTGGATTATTAAATATCAGATCTCTCTCTTCTAAATCTCTGTTAGTAAATGACTTAATAAGCGATCATCAATTCGATTTATTTTGTCTCACTGAAACTTGGTTGCAGCAGGAAGAATATGTCAGTCTAAATGAGTCAACCCCCCCAAGTCATATTAATTATCATGTTCCTAGAAGCACAGGCCGAGGTGGAGGAGTTGCAGCAATCTTCCATTGTAGCTTATCAATAAACCCTAGACCTAAACATAGTTATAACTCATTTGAGAGCCTTACTCTTAGCCTTTCACACCCAAACTGGAAAACTCAAAAACCACTATTATTTGTTATCATGTACCGTCCTCCAGTCCCTTATTCAGAGTTTTTGATTGAATTTTCTGATTTTCTAGCTGATTTAGTGCTTAGTACAGATAAAGTCATTATAGTGGGTGACTTTAACATTCATGTAGATGCTGACAGTAACTGCCTGAGCACTGCGTTTAATTCATTATTAGATTCAATTGGTTTTTCCCAAAATGTAAATAAACCCACTCACTGTTTTAGTCACACGTTAGACCTTGTCCTTACGTATGGAATTGAAACGGATAATTTAACAATATGTCCTCACAACTCTCTTCTGTCTGACCATTTTTTAATAACATTTTAATTTACAATAACGGACTATATAGCAGTTAGGGAAAAATTCCACTATAGCAGATGCTTAAGTGAAAAAGCTGTCAACAAATTTAAAGAAATTATTTCTTCATCATTTGCTTCACCATATGTTAATACAATGGGAAGTAGTCTCCTTAATGTTACTCCTGCACAAGTAGATTATCTTGTTGACAATTCTGCAGCCTCACTACGTACAATACTCGATAGTGTTGCCCCTCTAAAAAAGAAGGCAGTAAATCAGCAGAGGCGATCTCCATGGTATCACATTTATTCACAAACACGCAACTTAAAACAGGAAACACGAAAGTTAGAACGGAAGTGGCGTTCCAGAAAGTTAGAAGAATCTCATTTAGCCTGGAAAAATAGTTTAAAAACGTACAAAAAAGCTCTCAGTGATGCCAGAACAGCATATTATTCATTATTAATAGAAGAAAACAAGAACAACCCCCGGTTTCTGTTCAGCACTGTAGCCAGGCTGACTAAGAGCCATAGTTCTGTTGAGCCTACTATTCCCTTAACCTTGAGCAGCAATGACTTCATGACCTTCTTTATGAATAAAATTGTAGCTATTAGAGAAAGTATTCACCAGATCCTCCCCCCAAAAATTACAGATAGATCTTCATGTACAGCAGTGCTAGAATCATGGATAAGGCCCCACTCCCTGTTAGACTGCTTTTTACCCATAGATCTCTCTGAGCTAACTTCAATTATTACCTCATCTAAACCAACAACCTGTCTGCTAGACCCTATTCCAACTAAGCTGCTCAAGGAAGCTTTACCCTTAATAGATACGTTCATATTAGATATCATCAATCTATCTTTAGAAACAGGCTATGTACCACAGGCCTATAAGGTAGCTGTAATTAAACCATTACTTAAAAAACCCTGTCTTGACCCAGGTGTTTTAGCCAATTACAGACCAATATCTAATCTCCCCTTTATTTCTAAAATAATTGAAAAAGTAGTCGCAAAACAATTATGTGATCACCTTCATAGGAATAATTTGTATGAAGAGTTTCAGTCAGGATTTAGAGTTCATCATAGTACAGAAACAGCACTGGTAAAAGTCACCAACGATCTTCTCATGGCCTCAGATAATGGACTCATCTCTATACTTGTTCTGTTAGATCTTAGTGCCGCATTTGATACCATTGATCATAACATTTTATTACAGAGACTGGAACATGAAATTGGAATTACAGGAACTGCACTAGGTTGGTTTAAATCCTATCTGTCTGATAGATTTCAATTTGTTCATGTTAATGATGAATCCTCCATGCACACAAAGGTTAGCTATGGAGTTCCACAAGGCTCTGTGTTAGGACCAATACTTTTTACTTTATATATGTCTCCTTTAGGCAACATTATTAGAAAACACTCCATAAATTTCCACTGTTATGCTGATGA